>NC_057807.1:565421215-565422676 GCF_018294505.1 Triticum aestivum
ACCTCTCTCTTAGTAGTTGGCAGATATGATTTAATCATATCATTCGGTAGGATATCTCTGGCTGTTAGGCTGGATGGTAATACGAGGCAAAGTTTTACCCTAGTTCAGATCGGACCCTTGCAGTTGAAGAAAGAGCCTACTCCTGGTACTGTATATTAGTGATAGGGGGGTGTACAAAGTACAAGTGAATACCATGCATTGTGCGTGTGTGTATACTATCGACGAACTAGCCCCCAAGCTTGTATAACATACTAAGGGCCTAGGGTTACAAATCATATATAGTCGGCTTATCACCAGTGGGGATAGAGTCCTCCGCGACTTTGGTAGCTTCGTGTTGTACGCCGAGTCCTCCACATGTGTCTTCGTATAACACGTCTCGGTCCAACCTATATGTGGCGCAGGATGGAACTGACCCATGAGTCTTCATGTTGACCCACCACAACTAGAAATGATGTGCCCACCACACCACACACGCAATCGGCCACTAAGAAAATAAGCATATACAATAGTACAACGGTATCTAGCTCACGATATGTCTCCATATTTTGTTGATGACACTAACGGACTTTGCATTTGATGCATGCTCCGTATTTTGTTGACGACACTTACGGTCATTGTATTTGAAGCGAAAGCACGATATGGTCACTGTACTTCAGAATAAGCTCATCACGGTCACCACATACATTTTGTTGTGCTAACCAACATGTGGTTGGATAGTTAGGAGGACAGTGGTTTCTCGAGCCCATCAAGGTTAAATTCCCGGTGCTCGCATTTATCTTGTGTTAATTTCAGTATTTTCTGGCGATGCACGTTCAGTGGGAGGAGACGTTCCACTCGACTACAAGGCACCTATGGTGACTTCCTAAAATCTCAAGATCATATATGCTGGCCCACTCTCTCGAAGGTGCTCATAGGGGTAGGGTTCGCGTGTGTGCGCTTATAGCGGTGAGTGCTTGCGCGTATATATGAGCCCTTGCGTCTGTAGCGTGTTAAACAAATACATGTCATGATTATACGGTCCCTAGCTCACCCGTACAACTCCGTATTTTGTTGATGACACAATCAATTGACCAGTCAAACATTCCACGCGGCGCAACTAGTGTTGCACCATCAGGGCGCGTAACCGTGGGGCCCACCTATCAGCCCGTATATGAAAGAAAGAAATGGTAGTTTGAGTCTGTACTATGTTAATAAAATAGGAGTACATTTTAGGGTGATCATACGGTCACTGGCTCACCATACAGCTCCATAATTTGTTGATAACATGATCAATTGACCAGTCAAATGGTCCACATTCAGCATCGCACATTACCATAGGGCCCACCCGTCAGCGCGCATATGAAGGACAGAAATGGTAATAAATTAGTGGTCGGTGGGCATTCGAAGTCGTGAGACCTCTGGTTGGCAGTCACCGACGGTTGGGGGCGGTGTTCATTGGGCGGTGGGGTGGGGATCGCCGGA
>NC_057807.1:565422969-565457965 GCF_018294505.1 Triticum aestivum
GTTTCGGGGAGGGCGGGCCGGCGTGGCGGCGCGGGCCGGCCGCGGGCGGCGGGGGCTGGCGGTTCGGCCGATGGTGGCTGGCGGCTCTGGGGGTGGAGTTTGATGATAAACTGGAGGCCCTTGATTTCGTATCCAACGGCTGGAAAATCTAATGACCAGAGATGAAAAAGTCAGTCGACTGACATGTAGCTAGCCTCACCCCGCACGTACACATGCACGCACGCAAGATACACATGCATGCAGGCGTGTAACACTCACACGTACACATAACGTACACATGCACGCATGCAAGACACGCACACATGCAGGCGTGCAACACTGACACGTACACACACACACACATGCTAGCGTGCAACACTGACACGTACACATGCACTCACGAACACACGCACGTACGCAGCCATGCATGCAACACTGAAACGTACCCTTGCACGCAGGCAACACTCGCACGCCTGCATGCACACAACACACGATGCAAGACACACGCTCAACCAATATGTGCATGCACCCTTTGTTAAGGACATGGATTGTTACGGGTATTAATCAATCTTATATGTGATAAGCAGAACATTGATGTTTGTAGCGGTCTTTATGAATCACAACATATCGAACGGGCTATCAACATAGTAGGCTTATCTACATGAAAAAGATGACGTCACACTCAATGAACAATCATCGGTTTATGAAATGCATGCTTCTGACCGCCCCGGCCCACCAAAGGTTCCTCTGCTGTGCGCTGCCTGCGTTGGGTCACTGACATGCAGGCCATGCACCCAAAGAGCCCACACGTCAGTGGAAGAACGGTGCGGTGTCTTAGGTCAGAGTCGAGGGCACCACTCGCTGCACGCCCGGCTGAACACGCCTTCGTGCTGCATTCAAACGCCACCATGAAACCCGCCCGTGTGGAAGCCGAGAAACCCACTCTGGACACACGTCCATTCATGACCGGGCCGGCGTTAAACGCAACGCCGGCCGAGCTCCTCCCGTCCGCCGTCTATTTAATCTCCTATTTAAACGAGGCCAAACGTCGGCCAAGAATCGCACGCCTCCACCGCTCCCCTATCTCCTCCACCATTTTGTCCACTCTTACAATGGCTTACGAAGAGTAGTTATTCCGCATCCAAGCCGGCTGGGTAGCCCGCCGGATACGAGCTATGCAGCTCGCTGATCCACCTCCCTCCCCTCGCCCGACAGAGCCAGTTGCCGCCCCAAGCCGGCGCGCGCTTCAGCAACTCGCCGCTCCAGGCCACCTCGACGAGGAGCGGCGCACGGGCATCGTTGCTGCCGTCCATGCTGCCGCCTCGTACCGCGTCTCCCGTTTCTGTGGCCGAGACTCCCATGCCGACGGCCGCGCCATGCAAGCAGCGACAGAAGCCGGGTGCATGGAGAGCGATGAGTCGGTGGCCAGCGCCTCCGTGTCCACCGCCATCATCGAGGAGAAGTAGAACACGGGAGGCCGCCACCACTTGGTTCCCATGAAGGCCACCGCGGAGGCGACACCGGCGTACACAGCAGGTGTCTTGCCGGATCCTTTTGTTGCGAGAACCTTTGTCGACCCCACATGGGCTCCACGAAAGAGGGGAATGTTAGGATGAACTCGAGCCGGTGCCGGCCATGGCGAAGTAGTGGCCGGTGATGAACTCTAACCGGTGCCGGCCACCATCATCTTCGGCACCAGCCAATGATATCAGTTGGGCAGTGGGGAAGCGAGCCGTCCTTTGCGCTAAAGCATATACCTCTAGGGCTCCCGGCAGTCCGGTGATCGTGCTGCCGGACATGAGGAACACGATCGGTGGGCGACCATTTAGGCCAGGTATTATATACCTGTGCTGTCCAGAACTAGCACTGCGTAGTTCATTTGAATGTAATGAAATCTGTCATGTTTGTATGAAAATCTGGTATTTTATATGATTTCCATTGTTGTTTATATGAAATATTAGTTTGTCTACGTGTTTGCGTGAATTTCGTCCGGTTGGATGGCGTAATTTGCGGGTCGCCGGTCGGTCTGCGGGCGGCTCGAGCGGCGTCGTGGGACAGAAAAACACAGCTCGTGCGAGCTCGTCTCCGACGTGCGCGCTGGAGGATGCATGACAGCATGAGCACCCGAGCCATTCCTCGTTCATCGGTGGCAAAGGCACCGGTGGACTAAAGGGTCGCCAATATTTTGGCTACCCCGGGCAAGATCCAAATAGCCCCTCCCAACAGATTCAAATCCCTCGTTCACCGTGGAATTTTGCCATGTGTTGTTTTCATGGACTAGCAAGATGCCCATGCATTGCACGGAACATCAAGATGCATTTTTTTACAAACTCCCGCATGCATGCAAGGGATAATTAATGTCCTCCTTTGCTAGTACCACGAGGAAAACACCATTAATATTGCATCGATTAGTGTTAGTGGCCTTGTATATTTGCAAATTGTAATTTTGATAGTGGCCCCTTGTATATAAAAATGGAGGGAGAAAGATGAGAGATAAGGTGAGGAGGAGTGGGGCGTGGTGGTGACTGGTGGTCGGACTGGGCAGAGGCATGGGGATGGACGGCGCATTATGTCTAGGTTTGTATCTCTCTCACACACACTACATATGTGGGGGACGTGCACGAAGAGAAGAGGTGCACGCACGACACACGTACTCCCGTCTCTTTCCCAACCACACCCGCACGGGTACATGGTGGAGCTCATTTCTGTACGAAAAAGGCAGCCCACGTGGTAATTTGGCACGTGTACTGGTTGTCCACTTGGTGGAGGGAGGATCGTCTACCACGGGTGAACAAACAAACAGCGACTTGACGCGTTATATTAAATTAAAAAAAGAGGCAAACCATGTGGGGCCTACCTTAGAGGCAAGGCTCTATACAATGGAGTAATTTTGATGTGTCCCGTCAACTAGCAGAACGAGGAGAAGCTTGCTTAGTACATCGTCTCCCCCGCCCACGGGCATGGTGGCTCGCAGGATGAGGTGAAGCTTGCTTACGAGTAGTAGTAGTAGTACTCCTACTACTGTACGCCTTACACCCGCTCCCTCGCCCACGCGCGCGGTGGCTCGCAGCACGAGGAGAAAATTTTACTCCACTACTCCCTCCGTTTACTCCTCGTCCCTACTACGTACCTTGGTTAGTACTCCCTCCATTTACTTATACAAGGCCACTATAAAAAATACATTTTGCATCTATACAAGGCCACAAATAGTAATCAAGACAAAAGTTACTACTCCCTCCTTTCCAGTTTATGGCTCAATTTCAAAATCTCTCCAACCAAGGTAGACGGTGAGTGGTCGAATTAATTTCATAGTTTGCACAAGTAATTAGTACGCTCGTTTTTCTCAAGAAGTTATGTTTACCGAGGCATTAATTAGAACGAATGCATGAATGACCACTAAACTTCCATGAACTTGTACATGCATTGGTTAGTTTCCTCTTGACACTGCTTGCGTCGGGTGATCTAACGCACCTCGAAATCCAACATGTAATGGTACTACTACTAGTATAGTAGAATTGAGACTTATCAAACGGAAAAACGAATGTTTTTTGGATGAGCCCTATAAACCCTAGTGGGTTGATGTCTACTACACAACCTTCTTCTTGTAGACGTTGTTGGGCCTACAAGTGCACAGGTTTGTAGGACAGTAGCAATTTTCCCTCAAGTGGATGACCTAAGGTTTATCAATCCGTAGGAGGCGTAGGATGAAGATGGTCTCTCTCAAACAACCCTGCAACCAAATAACAAAGAGTCTCTTGTGTCCCCAACACACCCAATACAATGGTAAATTGTATAGGTGCACTAGTTCGGCGAAGAGATGAAGATACAAGTGCAAAATTGATAGTAGATAAAGGTTTTTGTAATCTAAAATAATAAAAACAGCAAGGTAACGAGTGGTAAAGGTGAGCGTAAATGGTATTGCAATGATAGGGAACAAGGCCTAGGGTTCATACTTTCGCTAGTGCAAGTTCTCTCAACAATAATAACGTAGATAGATCATATAACAAGCCCTCAACATGCAACAAAGAGTCACTCCAAAGCTACTAATAGCGGAGAAGAAACATAGAGATTATGGTAGGGTACGAAACCACCTCAAAGTTATCCTTTTTGTTCTATCTATTCAAGAGTTCATAGTAAAATAACATAAAGCTATTCTTTCCGCTCAATCCATCATAGAGTTCATACTAGACTAAAACCTTAAGACACAAATCAACCAAAACCCTAATGTCACCTACATACTCCATTGTCACCTCAAGTATCCGTGGGCATGATTATACGATATGCGCCACACAATCTCAGATTCATCCAACCAACATAAAAGTACTTCAAAGAGTGCTCCAAAGCTACTACCGGAGAGTCAAGAACGTGTGCCAACCCCTATGCATAGGTTCCCAATGTCATGAAACCCGCAAGTTGATCACCAAAACATACATCAAGTGGCACATGATATCCCATTGTCACCACAGATAATCACGGCAAGACATACATCAAGTGTTCTCATAAAAGACTCAATCCGATAAGATAACTTCAAAGGGGAAACTCAATTCATCACAAGAGAGTAGAGGGGGAGAAACATCATAAGATCCAACTACAATAGCAAAGCTCGGGATACATCAAGATCGTGCCATAGAGGGAACACGAGAGAGAGAGAGAGAGATCAAACACATAGCTACTGGTACATACCCTCAGCCCCGAGGGTGAACTACTCCCTCCTCGTCATGGATAGCGCCGGGATGATGAAGATGGCCTCCGGTGATGGGATCCCCCTCCGGCAGGGTGCCGAAATAGGGTCCTGATTGGTTTTTGGTGGCTACAGAGGCTTGCGGTGGCGGAACTCCTGATCTATCTTCTGTTCTGGAAGTTTTAGGGTATAAGAGTATATATGGGTGCAGGGGGTACGTCGGAGGAGCTACGAGGGCCCCATGAGGCAGGGGGCGCGCCCAGGGGGGTGGGCGCGCCCAGGGGGGGTGGGCGCGCCCCCCACCCTCGTGGGCAGCCCGTATCTCCCCTGACGTGCACTCCAAGTTCCCTGGGTTGCTTTCCTTCCAAAAATAGCTTCTCCAGTTGATTTCGTTCCGTTTTGACTCCATCTGATATTCCTTTTCCTCGAAACACTGAAATAGGCATAAAACAACAAATCTGGGCTGGCCCTCCGGTTAATAGGTTAGTCCCAAAAATAATATAAAAGTGGATAATAAAGCCCAATATTGCCAAAAATAGTAGATAAAGTAGCATGGAGCAATCAAAATTATAGATAAATTGGACACGTATCAACCATCCCCAAGCTTAATTCCTGATCGTCCTCGAGTAGGTAAATGATAAAAAAGAATTTTTGATGCGGAGTGATACTTTGGCCTAATTTCAATGTAAATCTTCTTAATTCTGGTATGAATATTCAGATCCAAAAGATTCAAGACAAAAGTTCATATTGACATAAAAGTAATAATACTTCAAGCATACTAACTAAGCAATTATGTCTTCTCAAAATAGCATGGTTAAAGAAAGTTATCCCTACAAAATCATATAGTCTGGCTATGCTCTATCTTCATCACACAAAGTATTTAATCATGCACAACCCCGATGACGAGCCAAGCAATTTTTTCATACTTTAGTAATCTCAAACTTTTTCAACTTTCACGCAATACATGAGCGTGAGCCATGGACATAGCACTATAGGTGGAATAGAATGGTGGTTGTGGAGAAGACAAAAAAGGAGAAGATAGTCTCACATCAACTAGGCGTATCAATGGGCTATGGAGATGCCCATTAATAGATATCAACGTGAGTGAGTAGGGATTGCCATGCAACGGATGCAATAGAGCTATAAGTATATGAAAGCTCAAAAAAAGAAACTAAGTGGGTGTGCATCCAACTTGCTTGCTCACGAAGACCTAGGGCACTTTTGAGGAAGCCCATCATTGGAATATACAAGCCAAGTTCTATAATGAAAAATTCCCACTAGTATGAAAGTGACAACATATGAGACTCTCTATCATGAAGATCATGGTGCTACTTTGAAGCACAAGTGTGGTAAAAGGATAGTAGCATTGTCCCTTCTCTCTTTTTCTCTCGATTTTTTTATATATTTTTTTTTATTTTGGTGGGCTTCTTTGGCCTCCTTTTTTTATTTGGGCTTCTTTGGCCTCTTTTTTTTTGTTTGGACTTCTTTGGCCTCTTTTATTTTTCATAAAGTTCAGAGTCTCATCCCGACTTATGGGGGAATCATAGTCTCCATCTTCCTTTCCTCACTGGGACAATGCTCCAATAATGATGATCATCACACTTTTATTTTTTCTTACAACTCAACAATTACAACTCGATACTAGAACAAAATATGACTCTGTATGAATGCCTCCGGCAGTGTACCAGGATATGCAATGAATCAAGAGTGACATGTATGAAAGAATTATGAACGGTGGCTTTGCCACAAATACAATGTCAACTAAATGTTCATGCAAAAAGCAATATGACAAAAGTAATGTGTGTCATATGAACAAAACGGTGGAAAGTTGCATGGCAATATATCTCAGAATGGCTATGGAAATGCCATGATAGGTAGGTATGGTTGCTGTTTTGAGGAAGGTATATGGTGGGTGTATGATACCAGCGAAAAGTGCACGGTATTAGAGAGGCTAGCAATGGTGGAAGGGTGAGAGTGCGTATAATCCATGGACTCAACATTAATCAAAAGAACTCATGCACTTGTTGCAAAAATTTAGAAGTCATCAAAAACCAAAGCACTAAACGCATACTCCTAGGGGGATAGATTGGTAGGAAAAGACCATCACTCGTCCCCGACTGCCACTCATAAGGAAGACAATCAATAAATAAAATTGTGCTCTGACTTCATCACAAAGCGGTTCACCATACGTGCATGCTACAGGAAGCACAAACTTCAACACGAGCATTCTTTAAATTCATAATCACCCCAACTAGCATTGCTTTGATATTATCACCTCCATATCTCTAAACAATTATCAAGCATCAAACTTATCTTAGTATTCAACGCACTCAAAAGAAAGTTTCACATATCTTGAATACCAAGTATATTAATATTAAGCAAATTACCATGCTATTAAAGACTCTCAAAATAATCTAAGTTAAGCATGAGAGATCAATAGTTTCTTTAGAACAAATCCACCACCGTGCTCTAAAAGATATAAGTGAAGTACTAGAGCAAAAAACAAACTACTCCAAAAGATACAAGTGAAGATCAATGAGTAGTCGAATAATTATTCAACTATGTGAAGACTCTCCCATTTAATAATTTCAGATCTTGATACTTTATTCAAACAGCAAACAAAGCTAAAGAAAACTACATTGCAAGGATAGCACAACTCATGTGAAGAAGCAAAAACTTAGGCTCAACCGATACTAACCGATAGTTGTTGAAGAAGAAAGGTGGGATGCCTACCGGGGCATCCCCAAGCTTAGATGCTTGAGACTTCTTGGAATATTATCTTGGGGTGCCTTGGGCATCCCCAAGCTTGAACTTTTGTGTCTCCTTAATTCCTATCATATCATGGTTTCTCTTTTTATCAAAAGCTTCATTCACAACAGACTCAACAAGAACTCGTGAGATAGGTTAGTATAAACCAATGTAAAACCTTATCATCTTCTACTGTAACAAATCACTAAAGTTATTATTCAACATTTAATACTAAATGTCTCTTCATAATTAATACTCCTATCCTCAAATAGAATCATTAAATAAGCAAACATATGCAAACAATGCAAACATAACAGCAATCTGCCAAAACAGTACAGTCTGTAAAGAATGCAAGAGTATCAATACTTCCCTGATTCCAAAAATTATGAACTAAAATTCCCACTGTAAAAATTTATCAGATATCAATATGCAAAAAGATTCAACGTTAGACTATTCTCTGACTTTTCTAGGGAATTTTTGCAACAGTGGTAAACTTTCTATTTTCAAACAGCAACATGCATACTAGCAAAATAAGCATGGCAAAGGCTATCCTTGACTTTTTTATTGAAATTAAAGATGAAAAACATTTTTCTAACTAACAGCAAGCAAACACTAACAAAATAAAATGATTCTCCAAGCAAAACACATATCATGTGGCGAATAAAAATATAGCTCCAAGTAAAGTTACCGATGAACAAGGATGAAAGAGGGGATGCCTTCAGGGGCATCCCCAAGCTTAGTTGCTTGGTTGTCCTTGAATTTTACCTTGGGGTGCCTTGGTAATCCCCAAGATTAGGCTCTTTCCACTCCTTATTCCATAGTCCATCGAATCTTTACCCAAAACTTGAAAACTTCAACCACACAAAACTCAAAACAAAACTCGTAAGCTCCGTTAGTATAAGAAAATTAAACCACCACTTAGGTACTGTAATGAACTCATTCTAAATTCATATTGGTGTAATATCTACTGTATTCTAACTTCTCTATGGTTCATACCACTTAATACTAGCCATAGATGCATCAAAATAAGCAAACAACACATAGAAAACAGAATCTGTCCAAAACAGAACAGTCTGTAGTAATCTGTATAAAACGTATACTTATGGAACCCCAAAAATTATGAAATACATTTATAGACCTGAGCAATTTGTCTATTAATAATCTGCAAAAAGAATCAACCTAAAATCTCTCTCCAGTAAAAAATGGCAGCTAATCTCGTGAGCGCTAAAGTTTCTGTTTTTCACAGCAAGATCACATAAACTTCACCCAAGTCTTCCCAAAGGTTCTACTTGGCACTTTATTGAAACAAAAGCTATAAAACATGATTACTACAGTAGCATAATCATGTGTACACACAGAAACAGTAAGGATAAATACTGGGTTGTCTCCCAACAAGCGCTTTTCTTTAATGCCTTTCTAGCTAGGCATGATGATGACAATGATGCTCACATAAAAGATAAGAATTGAAACATAAAGGGAGCATCATGAAGCATATGACTAGCACATTTAAGTCTAGCCCATTTACTATGCATAGGGATTTTGTGAGCAAACAACTTATGGGAACAATAATCAACTAGCATAGGAAAGTAAAACAAGCATAGCTTCAAGAATTTAAGCACATAGGGAGGAAACTTGACATTATTGCAACTCCTACAAGCATATGTTCCTCCCTCATAATAATTTTCAGTAGCATCATGAATGAATTCAACAATATAACCAGCACCTAAAGCATTCTTTTCATGATCTACAAGCATAGAAAATTTACTACTCTCAACATAAGCAAATTTCTTCTCATGAATAGTAGCGGGAGCAAACTCAACAAAATAACTATCATGTGATTGAAAATTAAGATCAAGATGACAAGTTTCATGGTTATCATTATTCTTTAAAGCATACGTGTAATCACAATAATCATCATAGATAGGAGGCATGCTTTCTTCATAGTAAATTTGCTCATCAAAGCTTGGGGGACAAAAAATATCATATCCATCAAACATAGTTACCCCAAGCTTGTGGATTTGCATATCATTAGCATCATGGATATTCAGGGAATTCTTACTAACAACATTGCAATCATGCTCATCTTTCACGTATTTTATGCCAAGAATTCTATGTAATTCTTATTCTAGCACTTGAGCACAATTTTCCTTTCCATCATACTCACGGAATATATTTAAAAGATGAAGCGTATGAGACAAACTCAATTCCATTTTTTGGTAGTTTTTCTTTTATAAACTAAACTCGTGATAAAACAAGAAACAAAAAGATTCGACTGCAAGATCTAAAGATATACCTTCAAGCACTCACCTCCCCGGCAATGGCGCCAGAAAAGAGCTTAGTTGGCGGAGTGTGAGTACCCTTTACCAAGCCTCCCCGGCAACGGCGCCAGAAAAGAGCTTGATGTCTACTACACAACCTTCTTCTTGTAGACGTTGTTGGGCCTGCAAGTGCACAGGTTTGTAGGACAGTAGCAAATTTCCCTCAAGTGGATGACCTAAGGTTTATCAATCCGTAGGAGGCGTAGGATGAAGATGGTCTCTCTCAAACAACCCTGCAACCAAATAAAAAAGAGTCTCTTGTGTCCCCAACACACCCAATACAATGGTAAATTGTATAGGTGCTCGGCGAAGAGATGAAGATACAAGTGCAAAATAGATAGTAGATAAAGGTTTTTGTAATCTGAAATAATAAAAACAGCAAGGTAACGAGTGGTAAAAGTGAGCGTAAACGGTATTGCAATGATAGGAAACAAGGCCTAGGGTTCATACTATTGCTAGTGCAAGTTCTCTCAACAATAATAACGTAGATAGATCATATAACAAGCCCTCAACATGCAACAAAGAGTCACTCCAAAGCCACTAATGGCGGAGAACAAATGTAGAGATTATGGTAGGGTACGAAACCACCTCAAAGTTATCCTTTCTGTTCTATCTACTCAAGAGTTCGTAGTAAAATAACATAAAGCTATTCTTTCCGCTCAATCCATCATAGAGTTCATAATAGAATAACACCTTAAGACACAAATCAACCAAAACCCTAATGTCACCTATATACTCCATTGTCACCTCAAGTATCTGTGGGCATGATTATACGATATGCGTCACACAATCTCAAATTCATCCAACCAACATAAAAGTACTTCAAAGAGTGCCCCAAAGCTACTACCGGAGAGTCAAGAACGTGTGCCAACCCCTATGCATATGTTCCCAATGTCACGAAACCCGCAAGTTGATCACCAAAACATACATCAAGTGGCACATGATATCCCATTGTCACCACAGATAATCACGGCAAGACATACATCAAGTGTTCTCATAAAAGACTCAATCCGATAAGATAACTTCAAAGGGGAAACTCAATTCATCACAAGAGAGTAGAGGGGGAGAAACATCATAAGATCCAACTACAACAGCAAAGCTCGGGATATATCAAGATCGTGCCATACAGGGAACACGAGAGAGAGAGAGAGAGAGAGAGAGAGAGAGATCAAACACATAGCTACTGGTACATACCCTCAGCCCCGAGGGTGAACTACTCCCTCCTCGTCATGGATAGCGCTGGGATGATGAAGATGGTCTCCGGTGATGGGATCCCCCTCCGGCAGGGTGCCGGAACAGGGTCCCGATTGGTTTTTGGTGGCTACAGAGGCTTGCGGCAATGGAACTCCTGATCTATCTTCTGTTCTGGAAGTTTTAGGGTACAAGAGTATATATGGGTGCAGGGGGTACGTCGGAGGAGCTACGGGGGCCCCACGAGGCAGGGGGCGCGCCCAGGGGGGTGGGCGCGCCCCCCACCCTCGTGGGCAGCCCATATCTCCCCTGACGTGCACTCCAAGTTCCCTGGGTTGGTTTCCTTCCAAAAATAGCTTCTCCAGTTGATTTCATTCCGTTTTGACTCCATCTGATATTCCTTTTCCTCTAAACACTGAAATAGGCATAAAACAACAAATCTGGGCTGGGCCTCCGGTTAATAGGTTAGTCAAAAAATAATATAAAAGTGGATAATAAAGCCCAATATTGCCTAAAACAATTGATAAAATAGCATGGAGCAATCAAAAATTATAGATACGTTGGAGACGTATCATGGGTACGTACTCCGTAAAAACACATTTTTCCAAAACTAAGTCACTCCCTTTCATGAATTCTGTAGTATACTCCTCCGTCGATGCTCCCTTTCATGAATTCTGTACTTCCTGTCGCCGACATGTGGGACATATAGCAACCGGATCGAAGTGTCAAGCACCAAACAACAGTGCAGAACAGGAGGGGGGATGCACCCCACTTGCACCAGCCCAGTAGTAGTAATGAGCAATGAGACGTCAAATCACAATGTCGCACCTTCCCACACGGATGAAGCAGCCATTATTTCACACTTCGGTTCGCCATCATCTCAAACCACGTAGTATTGCTTCTGCCTCAAGAGGGACACGCGCATCTCGTTGGTACATCATGACACGTGGGACAACATGACAGGCCATGCTCCCCCGCCGATCGCTCGGTAAAATCACCTCATTTTTACTATACTTCCTCCATATAGGTTTACTACATGGCATGCACGTCGTTCTAGGTTGAGAATTTAACTAGCTATATATGTGATGAATAGTACTCCAGCCTTTTAAAAAATGTATACTTTTGTAGTACTATCGATGGATTGCGCCATGGAGCAAAAACTGAAATTAAAAAAAAGGTGGTACATATAGAGAGCGCTCGTCACCAAATTATGCATATAGTACTATTAAAAAAGCTAGTACATGCTTAATTGGGGTGCTAAATTCTATTAAAGAAATACTAGTAGTATGTATCATACCGAGGAGTTAAAGTAACGAGAAGAAACATAACATAGTTCTGCTGGGGCTCAGCAAAACACACCCCTCAAATTCAACTAAGCACACCTGAAATTAAACTATGCAACTACTCCGATAGACACTGCATTACAACCACCATGAGCAACGATACTGACACCTTACTCACTCGAAGGAGTCCTCGTCCACGTCCTCAACTTCATCCTTGTCCCTCTTCCTCTTGGCCAATACTTCTTTGCTTGAACCGCACACTTGGCTCTTGCTCTTCATCCAACCCTTGTAGATATTGAAACAAAGGTAGCCATCCATTGCAGCCTAGTGGATGTGGTCTATGTCTAGTACATTCCGCTGCCATGCATGATCATGAAACGTGTAATGAGGTTGCTCCAGTTTACTGTACAAAGGATGAACCATGGCTCCTGCCAGGATCAGCATTGAAGGTTGGCCACTGGAGGGCACCAGCCGATTCTTCTGGAGGTCGAAGGTGTTGCATACAATGAGGCCTATCCGACGCAGGACTTTTTTGTCCTTACCAAAGTCTACAGTAACAATTTGACTAGGTTGCTCTCGAGGAAGTCCTTAAAATCCTGGCACTCAACGTCGGCATGGCATATGTGGTAGACCAAGCATAACTCATGCATGCAAACCTGGATCACGGTGGGCTTCTTCCTCTCTTCGTCCTTTAGATCCTTCTCTCGTCCCAGGACTGTGGTGTACTCAACATCTAGCCCAGCGACCCACTCATCATCTGAGTCTTCGAACATGCGTCTGAAGAGATAAAGGCATCCTTTCACCGTCACGGAAGAACGGGTGTAGATGACGTCAAACTCATCGCCGGTGATGGTTCTAACCTTGTACTCACCGCCGATCATGGAGATTTGGGATGCCATGGATTTGGGAGGAGGGTTAGGATTAGTGGAACTGCCGTAATGCGAATGGACGGGACGACTAGGAGCGAACCACCATAGTATTAAAGGACGTGCGGGGACGAGTAGGAGCAAACTGCCAGCGTGCGAACGACAGGGTAGTGTCTTTCTATTCTCCCATGATATGAGTGAGGGAGTCCTGGATAAGGGGGTATCCGGACAGCCGGACTATATACTTTGGCCGGACTGTTGGACTATGAAGATACAAGACAAAAGACTTCGTCCTATGTCCGGATGGGACTCTCCTTGGCGTGGAAGGCAAGCTTGGCGATTCGGATGTAGATCTCCTTCTCTGTAAACCGACTCTGTGTAATCCTAGCCCCCTTCGGTGTCTATATAAACCGGAGGGTTTTAGTCCGTAGGACTCATCATCATCAACAACAATCATACCATAGGCTAGCTTCCAGGGTTTGGCCTCTCTGATCTCATGGTAGATCAACTCTTGTAATACTCATATCATCAAGATCAATCAAGTAGGAAGTAGGGTATTACCTCCATCGAGAGGGCCCGAACCTGGGTAAAACATCGTGTCCCCAATCTCCTGTTACCATTAGCCTTAGACACACAGTTCGGGACCCCCTACGCGAGATCCGCCGGTTTTGACACCGACATTGGTGCTTTCATTGAGAGTTCCTCTGTGTTGTCGCTACAAGGTTAGATGGCTTCTCCAACCTTCAACCATGCTATCTTGGGCGAAACTTTTCTCCCCGGACAGATCTTCGTGTTCGGCGGCTTCGCACTGCGGGCCAATTCGCTTGGCCATCTGGAGCAGATCGATAGCTACGCCCCTGCCCATCAGGTCAGGTTTGGAAACCTAAACTACACCGCCAACGTCCGCGGAGACTTGATCTTTGACGGATTCGGGCCTGTGTCAGGAGCGCCAAACAATCACGACGTGCACGACCTAGATCGGCAGTCGGACAGTATTCGGCACATCGCACCTGCTACCGCTCCGGACTTCGCTCCAGAGCGGGTCATGCCTTCCAAGGACAGGTGGATGGACCCCGCCTCGGAGGCCGCACACTCCTCGGTGTTGGAGCCGAACATAGACTCCTCTCCTAACGGGATCTGTGTCTCTAGACCCCCGGACTCATCTTCGGCAGCGTGTTCCGGACCGCGCACACTCGTGCCCATTGAATCTAACTAGGCTCCAATCATGGAGTTCACCATCGAGGATATCTTTCAGCACTCACCCTTCGGAGACGTGCTAGATTCTTTAAGGTCTCTCTCTCTCTGTCAGGAGACTACTGGCCGAACTATGTCCGGCTCGAGTGGGAAGCTGGCGACAAAGAAATTTGTTTCCCACCCACCACCCACTTAATAGCCACGGTCAATGACTTGACCGACGTGCTTAACTTCGACTCCGAAGACATCGACGGTATAGACGACGATGCGGGATAAGAATAGGAACCACCGCCCACAGGGCGCTGGACTGCCACCTCTTCATATGACATATACATGGTGGATACTCCCAAAGAAACCAACGGCGATGGGGCAACAGGAGATAACCCCTCCGGGAAGAAAGCAAAACATGGGCGTCATCGGCGCCGCTCCAAGCCTCGCCACAACAATACCGGCACTATAGGAGAAAATCCAGATGGTGCCGAAGAGGAATATGATCCTGATCAACCTACCTTCGAGCAAGCCAACCAAGATATTCTCACAGACAGACGGACTAAGGACCGGGCAGCCAAAGAATACGGACTCAAGCGCCGAACAAAATACTACCCAAAGCGCAGGCTACTACCTCAATTCGAAGAGGTGGCACCAAAAATCAAACGCATGCCTACACCCTGCCGACAACACACTGCGGCAAGGGGCTGCGTACAAGACCAGTGTTACATACCAAACAGCAACATAGAAAGTACCCCGGACACATCAGCAGACAGAAATAGAATCTACAAACCTTGGTGCAACAAATATAAGCATCCCAAGAAAAAAATGGCGCCCAGGGAACGGCGGTCAACACAGGAGCCCGTCATCCTCAACCCATTGAGCGGGAGAAGGGACTTCAACATCTTAATCCGGCCCCTCCAGCTTGAACCGCATACTTGACCGACCATGTCAAATCCATGGTACCCCAGGAGCAGCAGCCAATCATACAAATAGAGAATGCTGGGTCTTTAAACAAATCAGCAGGCCGGCACCGGAAGGAGCGTGAAGCAGCCCAGATTATCAAGTCCAGGGACCAGTAACTCGAGGATTAGACTCACCAAATAACTCATTATAGAGTATCATAAATTAGCATGATGGCCATCCAGACCCCGCCACCCCGAAGCTGGCCTCCGGATAGCCAAAAGTGTCATACCCACTTTCGGTCTAACACCCCTAGGCAGGAGCTACTCAGCACCGCCAGGATACACTGCGACTCGACGCATTACCACCCAAGACCCACGTGACGAAGTCACAAATGCGGCCAAGACCGAGCTTTTCCTCAGCGCCGAAGAATATTCGTCTACTTTCATCACTCAAGCAGCGAGTCATGGTTTTTTTCAATCAAACTTAGATTCGATAGCCGAACTCCCGGACACTGACGAAGGAGTCCGAACTACTTGAGGATACCCCAACCTAATCACAGATCAAACAGACCCTTCAGCATAAGCTGAACGGATCACTGCCACGGCTCAGCCACTGTTCACACACGCCTCTTAAGCACTATTTGCAGGTTCACCCTCGCGCACAACTGGACCGGCGGCTTGGAATCAGCTCGGACTCATACAGGGGGATGTCCACCCCACCTGAACACAATCCGGATATTCCTCCGGACCCGCGCACAGCCAACCAACGCCCGACCCCAACAGGTTCTGCCGTCATGCCTCTCTTTTATAACATGCACCATACCCATACACATAGACATATTACTTAAATACAGCATGTGGAGTCATTTGACGCTTATCTGCTATTTTTCAACGACATTTTGTCATAATGGCATCCGAAACATCTTGTTATGCCTTCAAACGTCAGGGGCTTCGTCGCACCCGTACTATGGCGTCTAAAGTCCGAACACCCTCTCGGTCGTTCTGCACGCCGAACTTATAGCACTATAGGCATCACCTCCGAATCATGTCTTAGGTCATTGGTTGGGTTTGCCTGGCTCCCATGTTTTGGTACCTTACATTCCGCAATATCGGCTAAGGTAGCGCTGGGAGAACTACTGTGATTATGTCCCGGTTCTGCCGGACGAACACCTCAGTAGAGAAAGTCGAAAACCAACTGTCATGATAAGGCGAGAGCTGGTCAGCTGTTCGAGAGGTTGTCAAATCTTTAAGGATTTATTCCGCATAATGCCATAATAAAATGCAGCGTGTGAAGGATCGGTCCACCGATCAGGCGCTATTAGAGCCCCCGTGCGGTCTTCCAAACACCAGGGGCTGTGCCGCCCATACTCGAAATCCTATGGCTAAGTGAGAGTAATAAAGCCTTATAGTCCGATTACCTGGTTCGCTGTGCTGAACACCTCCTTCATGGACCCAAGAATGGGATAAAGAGTGTTCAGGTGTATCCCGAACACCCCCGTAGTTCCTACATGGGGGCGGAAGCCAATGACTGGCCAACTCTCAAGACTAACATATTAAACGGCCGCGCAGAAATAAAATTTCCACATAACAGGCACCTACATATAAGTGACTCTGTTTTGCCTTACAAAGCTAAGCACAATGGCTTTCAGGAAAAAATAATGTCTTTCGTACATTCCTCGGCCACGAGGAGGGCGCATTTAAGGACGCCATCATAATATAGTTCAGGCTTGCGGTGCTCCTTCCCCTCCGGTGGACCCTCGGTCATCAGCTTCTCAGCATCAAGCTTCCCCCAGTGCACTTTTGCACGGGAAAATGCCATTCGTGCCCCTTCTATGCAAACTGACCGCTTAATGACGTCCAGCCGAGGGCAGGCCCTCCCAATCCGCTTCACAAGCACAAAGAAACTGCTTGGTATGGGCTCGGCGGGCCACAGCCGGATAACCAAATCCATAACCAAATCCTTCATGGCTAGTTAGGCCACCTGATGCAGCTTGATCAGCTGTTTTAGCTGGTCGACAAACGGCACTGGATAGTTCGGAGCCAAATACTGCGACCAGAAGAGCTTCTCCGTAGTTTCCTTCTTCTCAGCTCGGCAGAATTAGGCAGCATCAGATATGCTGCATGGCAAATCCGTGTACGCTCCTGAAAAATTTAAGGTTCAATGGGTCACCATGAATCTTCCCTGCAAAAGCGCAAGGCGCTTTGAACAAAAATATAAAACCCCTACCTGCCGCAATCTTCCGTGCCTCCTGAATATCCTTCAGCGCAGCCTGGGCTTCCTCCCGAAACTCAGTCACGGTCCAGACAGCTTGGGTGAGTTCGGATTCTTTCAATGATAAACTCTGCCCCAAACTCTCGTTTCTCCCTACGGCCTCCTAAAGCTCTCATTCAGCTTCCACGACCCTCGCCTCGTGTTTCTCACGAAGAGCCTGCTCAGCGGACGCTTTCTTTTCGACCAAGGCAACAGCCTTCTTGAGAGCCTCAATTTCGGCATTTGCCCCTGGAGTACGCGATATATATACTCTAAGATAGTCACAACTACTTACTTGTGCTAAAACTTACTAAAAGTTTCCAAACATACCTTGTTGGTCCTCCAGCTGCTTCTTCACTCGGCCGAGTTCCTCCTCGGCCCGCACCAGACTCTGCTTGAGTCTGAACACTTCCGCAGCATGAGAGGAGGCAGTCACTGCAGAAATATGATCCATAAAATATATATGTCATTAGTTAGGTCTCCTACGGACGGGAAGATGATCCCCTGTCCGGTTCCTGTCCTCTTCGGACAGTGTATCAGGGGCTACTATCTATACTATGACAGTCTTCTATACATACCTGCAAGCCTTTTATAAGGCTGACGCAGGATTCATTCAGTCCGCTCTCGGTGGCCTGAATCTTTTCTTTCACCACACCCATAAGGGCGCAGTGTTCATCAATAATGGACACACTCTCCAGTGCTGTCGATAGGCCGCTTGACGCCTTCGGTTGGACAAAGGCCGTAGGCGGAGAAGGATCGCCCCCTCCAGTCAAGAGGGGCTGCCTGCCTGATCTCGGAGCTTTAAGGGCCTCTGGGACTGTGTCCGGCTGCGGGCCGGATCCACGACCACCCCCACCATCGACATTTATGCGAACCGCCGCTCCCGCACGTCTGGCCTTCGAGGTACGCCCCCCTAGCTCAGGTCCCTTTTGGATGACACCTCGGTATCACAGCCAGTCTCTTGGCAAGGGGCCCTGGGAGGTGTTTCACTCTCCAGGGCATCAGAACCTAACGAGTCCTCTGATGAGGCTTGTTGGGCTGAACACCTCACCAGACTGTAAAAAGCACGGTGCAAATCAAAATACTACATTCTAGTAAATTCTGGATGCATGAATATGTTCGGATTTCGTGCACTTACGATTGTACCAGGGGCTGGGCCCTGGGATCCTCCTCCGGGCTGCTATCGGTAGCCGTGGTGGACGCCTTGGGGACGGATGTTCTTCCCCTCTTAGGCAAATCTGCCTCTAAGGATGAGGAGGATGTCCTTTTCTTCCTCCCCCTCGTAGGGGACTCGGGCTCTTCTTCCTCGTCATCCTCTTCCTCCTCTTCGTACCCTTCCTCCTCCTTGTTCTCTTCGGAGGATGGAGGGTCACTGGAGTCTTAGGAC
Organism: Triticum aestivum; assembly: GCF_018294505.1. Taxonomy (NCBI): domain Eukaryota; kingdom Viridiplantae; phylum Streptophyta; class Magnoliopsida; order Poales; family Poaceae; genus Triticum; species Triticum aestivum. The sequence goes on from NC_057807.1 coordinate 565,441,761, forward strand.
TTTGCGCCCGAAGTGCCGCGACGACGGAGACCACTCCTGGTCCCCTTGGCCTTCTCTTTGGCCTCCCTCTTCGGTGTCGTATAAGGCGCTGGGACCAGCATCTTCATCAGAAGAGGTCCCGCCGGTTCTTCCGGCAGCGGGGCCGGACAATGAATCCGCTCCGCCACCTTCGTCCATTCCTAAGGACAACCGTGGAAAGACACATTAAAAGCAACTCCTTCAGGACATATCAATGAAACATACGAACATCCAAGATATGATGACGACTTACCGGACTAGTAGGGTGTGACAATTGATGCCCGCGGTCTGCGGCCGAGTTCGGCCATGGTTTGCCGGACTTAAAGAGTACCTTCCAGATGTCCTTGTGTGAGGAGCCGAAAAGATCCCGCAGGGTCCGGTGCTCGGTCGGGTCGTACTCCCACAAGTTACAGCCTCTGTGCTGGCAAGGAAGGATCAGGCGGACCAGCATCACCTGGACCACGTCAACAAGCCTGATGGCCTTGTCCTCCATACCATTGACGCGTGCCTGGATCACTGATAGTTCATCGGACGATGACCAGTTTATGCCCTTCTTGGTCCAGGATGTGAGCCGCAAAGGGGCTCCAGATCGAAACTCAGGAGCAGCGGCCCACTTTTTGCCGCGCGGCTCAGTGATATAGAACCACTGTTGCTGCCACTCCTTGACGGAGTCGTTGAAAGTACCCGTCGGCCATGTGACCTTGGGCATCCTGCTCACCATGGCACCTCCGCACTCGGCGTGTTCGCCACTCACCACTTTGGGCTTCACATTGAAGATCCTGAGCCATAGCCCGAAGTGTGGCGGGATACGGAGGAAAGCCTTGCACACGACAATGAATGTCGAGATGTTGAGGAAGGAATTGGGGGATAGATCATGAAAATCGATCCCGTAGTAGTACATGATGCCGCGAACAAAAGGGTGGAGGGGAAACCCGAGCCCGCGGACGAAATGGGGGAGGAAAACAAATCTCTTATGGGGCTCCGGAGTAGGGACGATCTGTCTCGCCGTTGCAAGACGGTGGCCGATTTTCTTGGCCAAATATCCGGTAGCCCGCAGCTTCTTAATATCCTTCTCCTAGACGGAGGAGGCCATCCACTTGCCTCCTGCTCCGGATCCGGACATTTTTGGAGGACCCTTTTTTGTGGGGAGGATGAATGCTTGAGCGCTAGGGCTTGGGCGAAAGAAAAGGGGCGAGCAGAAGTAGAAGAAGGCATGGGTAGAAGGGAGGAGGCTTTTCCCCCTTATATCAAGGCGATAAAGCTTTACGCCTCCCCACTTGCCTAAATGGAGCCTGCTCGTTCCCCACTTACCGTAATTGATGGTGCGGTTGGGTTACCCACGCCCGTATTGAAGAGGATATCGTATTAAGGGGACACAATCTCTGCTTTGACAAGACGTGCCAAAGAAACCGCCTCGCGATATGTGCAGAAGTAGGTTGTAAAAGACGGTTCGAATAAAAACCGGACCATGGCGTGGTGTCACTTTTCGAAGGATTGTCAGCAGATTGAATTCGTGGATTATTATTGTTCTCTCTACGGTGATATATGGAATGATTATCTTGCAGAGCCGGGCACGGTCCTTGTGTTCGGAATTTATCTTGGAGTATTCGGAGATGGAACCCGCCTCGCAATGCCGAAGACAATCTACGCGCCGGACTCATTGTCATTGAAGCCTGGTTCAGGGGCTACTGAGGGAGTCCTGGATAAGGGGGTATCCTAACAGCCGGACTATATACTTTGGCCGGACTATTGGACTATGAAGATACAAGACAGAAGACTTCGTCCCGTGTCCGGATGGGACTCTCCTTAGCGTGGAAGGCAAGCTTGGCGATTCGGATGTAGATCTCCTTCTCTGTAAACTGACTCTGTGTAACCCTAGCCCCCTCCGGTGTCTATATAAACCGGAGGGTTTTAGTCCGTAGGACTCATCATCATCAACAACAATCATACCATAGGCTAGCTTCTAGGGTTTAGCCTCTCTGATCTCGTGGTAGATCAACTCTTGTAATACTCATATCATCAAGATCAATCAAGCAGGAAGTAGGGTATTACCTCCATCGAGAGGGCCCGAACCTGGGTAAAACATCGTGTCCCCAGTCTCCTGTTACCATTAGCCTTAGACGCACAATTCGGGACCTCCTACCCGAGATCCGCCAGTTTTGACACCGACAATGGGCTTCCGAGAGCCCTTGGATCTGAGATCAAACAGTTGCATGGCGTGATTCTAGACCTATGGGTGAATATCCTATCCTGAAGGGTTATTCTACAATTTTTTAGCAACTTAGCATGCAACCGTTTGATCTCAGATCCAAGGGCTGCCAGCAGCTCGTATCATGGTCGCGCCTACCACGACCATCACGTCGCTCGCGCGGTCGCACCCTTGGAGATTTAACACGGTGCGTTAGGCTATCTGATGTTGGCATGTCATACATAGTCATCACTTAGTCACTCGTACCACACAAGGTTGGCTATAAGGTTGGCTATAAGTGTATTTATTTATTTTACTCCTCTCTATCACTTTCTTCGCACTCCCTCCGTCCCATACTCCCTCCTTTCCGGTTTATAAGGCTCAATTCAAAAATCTCACCAACCAAGGTAGATGGTGAGTGGTGGAATACCTTTTGGAGTTTGCAAAAGCACCCTAATTAATGCTCTTGTTTTCCTCAAAAAAGTATGTTTACCAATGCATTAATTGCAATGCATACATGCATAAATTACATGCATTGGTCAATTTTCTCTTAATACTTGCATGCAATGATTTAATGCACCTTGGAATCTGAACATGTGATGGGAAACAACCAAATTGAGCCTTATAAAATGGGAAAACTAAAATTTTGAGATAAGCTCTATAAATCGGAAAGGAAGGAGTAATATAAGAACGTTTTTGACACTAGTGTAGTGCCAAAAACGTTCTTATATTATGGGACACAGGGAGTACTAGTATTTATTGCATTTGACAAGGAGTGGCCTCTTCCAATGAAATGGTGTTGCTAAGTTTGCTTCATTTAATTAGCTATAGACTCAAAATTGTCTTTTCACCTAGGTAACGCGCTTAGCACCGTTTCTTCCTTGGGTCACCAAACTTGCCACATCAGACTTTATGTCGATGTGGCAAGCTTAGCACCTGTAGGAGTAAGTAAGTACTACAATAGTGGGCTATAAGCCCGCTTTACATGGCATTTTTGCATGTGTGGAGGAAAGAGGCAACAAAAAAGTGGAGAAGTGGGCTCTCATGCAAGAGCCAGCCTCAACTACATGGTGGAGCATTGGGAGAGGCACCTGTATGGAGGTGGTCAGGAATCGGGAGACTCACGCCGGTCGTAGTGCCGCAGTTAAAATGAAAATGGCAAGTCAAATCATGGGGCCCCACCTGTCCAGCAGTAACTCACTGTCAAATCACACAGCCCTACGTTTGCAGCAGCCTACTCCCTCGTCTTCTCGTGTCTTTGTCGAACTGACTAGGTGGAACTGCCCCGCCTACCGCGCAGGAAAAGCCCCGCCCTCGACTTTTAAATACAACTACATCCGCTTAAGAATCCAATGATATAGTACGTAGTACTTTTTGTGACATAGTAACTCATATTTAGTTAGTCAAATGGATGACCTAGAACTGCATGCACGCCCTATAAACCGAGATGCCTAAAAATAAAAAACCGAGACGCAGAGGGTAGTTCAGCACGTATCTTTTTAGATCAATATAGTCAGGAATCACCAAGGAGCAAAACCAAGTGGTAGGCTACTCCTGTCGTGTTGGCGTAGCAACTCAAGCAGGGTCAGTCCGCACATGAAATGGCGACACACTTAACAGGACCCCTTTGGACGACATGTGGCTCATCCACCGTCTTGTTCCACGTGTGATGCATCAAATTATAGTTTGGAGCAGCGGTTGGAACTGGAGGCACCTCGGTCGTAGCACTGCAGTAGTAGAAAATGAGCGACGAGGGGCCAAATCACAAAGCCCCACCTTTCCCGCATTAAGCAGGACGGACGAAGCAACCATCATTTCACTCTAGGGTGCAAGAGCATAAAGAAAAGAGAAAACAATGATGCGTGTGGCAGCTACCTAGGGCACCCTAGGGTAGGGGTCTCCACTACATATCCTTTTTTAAAGCGCCTCCACAACAAATCGGCTTCTCCCTCCTCCTCTTGAAGATTCACGCCCCGACTGATGATGAGTGTAGTGGTAGGGTTTGTAGGAGTACTACGGCATGCGGGGCCACGTCGTAGTAAACGGGTTCGAGTCGACGCATGTGTGGGCCGCTTGGTTTTACGGGAACGAGGCAGCATTTTGGGTTCGAGGACCAGTGGAGATATAGTGCGTACAAAAAATTGTGGACGTAGGTTCGACCGAAAGGCAATGATGCATTGAACACATGAGATTTTGAAACCAAGTTATGAATAAATATACACTATAGCATGTAAAGCTTTGAGTCATATATGCATGATGTAGATGTTTGTTTAGTTCTTATAGTTCATCTCATTCAAAATCAATTAGTTTTATAAAAATGTTAAGATTCATGGGGTTGTGCATTGTAAAGCATAAAGTAAAAAACAAATAATGGAAATTCATTTAGAAAAAAAATTATGGTACAGAAGATTCTAGAACAAAGGATAAGTGCTTGTGTTTTGAGGTCTGTGCATTATGCTTAAGTTCAACCATGGAGTCTTCTAAATTGTACATGTTGCAGATCTGGTGGAATGTTGATGATATCCAATGGCCAATAGTGCTCGGATTTGCCATCTCTGCACTGTCGGATTAGCTTCATCCAGCAACCATCTTTCAAAGTTATTGGCACACTATATAGTTCTTGTGCCATAGTTGCATGTTTTGGAAAAAAGCTACTAGTGGGTTTTACTATCTATTTAGGAATAGAAGATGTATACATGGAAGTTGTAGGGAAAGAGATGACATGGAGCATCTCAATTCCTATGAGTAGGGATTGGAAAAGAGATGTCATTTGGTTCACATCATAGGAACATTTCTATTGAATCTAGAGATGACATGTATCGCAATTCCTATGAGGAGGGATTAGAAAAGATATGTAATTTGGTTGAGATCATAGGAACTTTTCTATTGAATATACGCTAATGTTTATTTTCCTATGAAATTAAGGGAGTATAGGAATCCATTCATTTGAACCAAGTAGCTCTAAAGCTATAGAAATGATATCATGTTTATTTCCTTTGAAATGTGGAGTATATGAATCTATTCCTATGAACCAATTGGCTCTAAAGGAAAAAATTCTATAAAAATCATATCATATAGAGTTCCTATGATATTCCTCGACACCAAAGGATGGTTGAAATTGATACGGGTGATATGATGGTCTTATTTTGTAGACTCCTCCCCCATATTTATAGTTACCTCTTGAAGATGAATGAAATGATATATACAGAGTATTCTACATGTGCAATTTGGTACACGAAAACTCGGTAAAAGTTTGCGAGGTTCGAATTTTCAATAAAGCTATATGCACTGCATTTCGGAACGGAGGGAGCATACGGCAGTTGCTAACACTCACGTGGAAGATTTGTGTGTAGGAGGAGTGTCTGTTCTGTTAAATGACATGGCAAAACTGAACTGTCGGATGCCGATCTAACGGTTCTTACGACGTTCGTCAGGAAAAGGCTTGTGGCGAATGTTTGTCGGATAATGATTTAAGGACACATGCATTGCATTGATACGTGCCCCCTCCCTCTCATGCACACGCACCCTCACGAGTCACGACTCTCCCGAGTCCTCCCGCAGACTCACACGTTGCACCCACCGTCTATCTGCAGGTAGACGTCACGCACATATGTTCTCTTCACACCCTACCCTCGGAACTTCTAAAAAACAAAATACGTCGCGCACATTTTATTTTAGCTCACACGTCACACACTTATACTTATTACTCTTGCGGCGAACGTTTTTTGGGCATAGAATATTGTACTCTCAAGAAGAGAAGCGGTGCACGCACGCACTAGTTCTCTCACACCCACTCACTGGTACACGTAGGAGCGCATTTTTTTAAGCTAGTACAACAAAATCACTCCATTATATATATAAGTAGGAGCCTTAGCGCTTGCTTTACTAGGGTTCCTCTCGTTCACTCTCTCATGCTCTCCAGATCTAAGCAAGACATAGGTGGCCACACTCTCTCGCAGCTCGGGGCTGGTCACAAATCCGGCCGGACAACCTCGACCGGGGCAGGGGTGTAGGTGCATCGTTCACGCTGTCGTCGGCGGCGAGGGAGGAGACCAACGGCTGCCCGCGCGTCCCGATCGGCGGCCGTGCTGTTCTCTCCGAGAGAGCGCCGGCTCGGGAGTGCCTCCGACCCCTTCTTCCTCCCTGCGGTATTGTGGCCAAGATGCGGCCTCCCGACGCCGTCTTTGCCACATGCCGACGACCCTCAGGTATATATTCCTTCGAAACCTACCTTGCTCTACTGCCCCAGCTCCCTTCGTGTGGACCTTTTTCTACTTCCGTCCGCTGTTCCAAAGCCACCTAGACTTTTACTGTTATTAGAGGTAAAGCTAGTTCATACAGTCGACTCTAAGAGTTGGTTCAAACAGGGAAGAAAGTGGGAAAGCTGTAGCATGAATCTAGGACTTGGTTCTAAGAGGAAACGGGGGAAAGTAGACTGGCTACCCAACCGGTCTCTTGGTTGAAAAGACGAAGAAAGCATGGTGGATGGCGAAGGGTGGGGGGAAGTGGACCTATCTCTTGGTTGAAAAAGGAAAGACAGTGACGGGTGTTGGGGGACAACGCAAATGAGAAAATGAGCAGGTCTAGATTTCCTGTGTTCACATAGGAAAATGTCGTCGAGGAGATAAAAAATGGGACAAATGCAGACATGCTGCCTGAGTGTTTGCCGCTCTCGGCAGCCACATCTGCCTCACCACTTTATGCCCCTACTGTCCCTACGCCCATATCGCTACCGTTAATGTAAAATCACATGAAGCATTAAGCAATGCCACCTAATGTCACTATAAGTAATGGTCTAGTGCCGTCGATAAATTAAAGCAATGCCACCACCATTTTATGAAGTGCTTCCGTCTTGCTTTACTTCCCATGAATTGTGTTTTTGCAGTTACACTTAACTCTCACACCGCTAACATTGCTTCATCCCAGTGGAACTGCACAAATTTGATTGCACATTTACTGACCATGTGCTACTCTCATGATAGTAATACTAATGCTATTGTTCTGCATGTTAATCTAGTGGCATTGTTGATGTGATGTGATGCTACTTACTTAAGGACTCTTCATACTGTCAATCTAGTGCCAATTATAACACAATAGATGTTGTTGTTAATCATACGCCACTGCAAATATCTGTCACTGTTTAAATAACCGTATTTCGTATTTGCGCAAACAGGGATGTCTGTCTCCATATCGTTTCTGGATGTCTATCTCCATATTGTTTCTATCCGCGCAATCAAAAGCACACACCTCAGTTTTAGTACAACTGCGCAAAATGAGATGGCTATCACTCGTTGCCGTCGTCTGACCTCCAGTCTTCAAGGTATTCCTACATTGGTAGTAACTAAGGTAGAATGACCAACGCAATCTAAAAGAAGCTGATTCGTACGCTTTACTTCCTGATTGTAGTGCAGGGACGAGCAAAAACAACTGCATCCTAGTCCGGAATGCACTTTCTACCAGTTCTTCCACGGACCGAGGAATAGCTGGCACGGCTGCACGGTGGTTTTTTGGACAGGTGCGCAGACAAGAGGCATTGTGGTCTGCTTATTTCTGCAAATAACGGTGCTTAAATTTAGTGGAATGCACAAGCATTTCAACTGGTCAGTACACTACATGGTTCAGTTCAGCATTCCAGCTGAGACCACAATTATAATTGGTTATTCTGGAATGAGAGAACCTAACCCTGGATGGTGGCAACAAGAAAAAACCATAGTGAACTCCAGGAAATTTAAGCCTGTCGGGAGGCCCTTTGCTCAGAGAAGCCTTGCTTGTTTTTCCCTGATTTGTAAACCTTCTCACAACTTTGTCTTTTGCTGTGAACTAGTATATGTTTGTTATGTTCTATGAATCATTGAGATGTATAAAATTGCTTGACTTATGCTTTTCAAGTTTTTTTATGGAGACGAGTTTAATGTGAGTGTTCCACATGAGCGGTGGACTACCGTGTGAACGTTTGGAATTTATTACATCGTGGCCTCAATTAACTGCATGAACCACTGTAACAAGATACATAGTTGCTTATATGTCAGACAGCAGATTGTTGATTGTTAGCTGGTCGCTAGCCTAGTGTTGAAGCAAGCTGAGCCAATGTGGCGTGTTTTGCACAACGGCTTACATGTGGGGTAGCACCAATAGTGTTTACAAGTACTTATGTATACGTCGGTGCACAGTTCTCGAACGAGTGCTCTATTTCATCAAAACACACACTGCTCGTATGATAAACCGTGACACACACTGCCATATTCATGAAAAAACTAGTGAGGACACATCTGTTTCGGCAACAATTACGATGGTTCTCACATGATTCACGGGCACACAAAAGTAGAAGCAGTTCCCGTAGACGGATTCAAACAGAGTACTAGCCCCAGAGGGGTCGATAACAGGCAAGGTTCGGATAATTAGACACAATCCAAACTACTATTAAACACTAGCTGGGCCAACTATTTCATGCCTCGATCTAATTTGGGTTGGACACAAGACGGACCTTGCCATGAACATCATCGAGGACGTCCCGCAGCATCTCAATCCTGTGAACATTCATGAAGAAAACCTTGTGGCCTTGCCACTGATAAACTTGTTTGTGGAGGCATGCCACGTCATCTTCTTGCGTAAGCTTGACAAGAACAGTATGCCTCACAAACGAAGGAGTAGCTTTGAACTTCTTGTGCTTCAGTACACCCTGGACAACACGCCTGACAACAGTGAAGCTGGAATACAACTCTTCATTGGTATAACCGCAAATAGCTTCCAGGATCCAACAGCCTAAGAACTCTGTTTTCCCAGTGCGTATATTCAGGTCATCCGCCTCATAGCGAGTGACATGTACAACCACACAATCCTTGTCTGCATCAGGGTTCTAATTGAAACAGAAACAAATTCTGAATTACTTTTCAGTATAAGAAACACGAGTTATTTAAACCACTATGTATAGCATGGCATCAAAGCTAATAAAATTTTGCATTATTAATCACCACATACTTAGATGAAAAACCACAATCGAGATCGACAAAGAAGAAAATCACCTTGGGCAGCTCAGCGGAGGGGGGGGACACATCCTTGAAGGGGGAAAACTGCTCCTACAGTGCCACGGGGGCTGTAACCTCAAACGGGGCGTTGACCATCTCAGTAATGGTCGTGAGCATATTTGGGGTCGGCTCGGTGGCTGCCTCCATCTTCTTGGAGCTCTTTGTCTCGTGGGGATCAGCCTCCCGCGTCTTCTTTAATATCGGCAGATCTTTGCCTGGTTCTCCTTGGTCCATCATGAAACTGACGAATACTAGGAGACCACTGAAAGGAAAACACAATCGCAATGACAATGAAACAAAAAAGAGAGTGAGGATCGGTTACTGCTTTGCAAAAGTTTTTTTTTCTCTGAACGAAAATATACCAACATCATGGATCCGCTTACCTTCCCTTTGTTGGGAGAGAAGAACAGTGGCAGATGCAAGTGTTGCCTTTCTTGAATACGGTGAGGGAGAAGGGGAATCGGCAAAGAGTGAAATGATGGTTGCTTCGTCCGTCAAACTTAGACTGCGGGGGGTGGGGTTTTGTGATACCACGGCTCGTTACTGCCGCGCTACGACCGGGGTGAATCTCCGCCTGCATACTGCCTTCTAATTTGGTGGATGGCATTTGGGCCCGCGCACTGCATGGCCCGCATGTCGGTGAACAAAAATATAACGGCATTCAGTAGAGGGAGACGTTTCAATGACCTAGGAGGAGCCAGAAGCGGTAGAGTGTCTCCACTGTCCTAGTAGTAATTGTTTTTCTGGGTAGCTGTAGAGTGTCTCCACTGTATTAGTAGTAATTGTTTCTCTGGGACCAAGACAAAACAGCCCATCCACACTAGTAAATAGTAAAATCAATTCAAAAGCCCTATATTTACTGAATGAGAGGCACTACCCACACCCAGAGCACCGCACCACAAAAAAACCTGGGTGCTCTTCTTCCTCCTCGCTCCCACCCACCTCACGTCAGCTCGCTCCACTCGTACCCCCAAATTGCTCACCTCACTCCTACAGAAAACCTCAGCTCCCCTTCTTCCTCACTACTACTGAAAAAACCTCAGCTCCCCTTCTTCTTTACTCGCACTACAACTAGGCTCGTCATTCCTTACTCTGCTCAAATCGTGAGCGCGACGCGATGCCCTCGAGGAAAATGGAGTCGCCTGACCCCAGCGCCAAGAAGATGAGGCTCCTGCCAGCGGCGACGCCTGTTGTAGATCCCACACCCGGCAGCGCGGGGAGAAGCGGCGACCCCGCCCCCACCGGATCCCAGGAACCCGTAGAATCTCGGGTGGACCGCATCAGCGATCTCCCGTACGCCGTCCTTGGGGAGATCATCTCGCTTCTCCCCACCAAGGATTGCTGCCACACCCAAGTCCTCTCAATTCGGCGGCGCCCTCTATGGCACGCGGTGCCCCTTAATCTTGACTGTCATGAGCTATCTCTCTTCAACGATTTTGAAATCCCCAGAGCCATCATCTCCTCCCACCAGGGCTCCGTTCAAAGCCTCTGCATCCCGTCATGCTACCTGAGCAAGCATACCATGCCCTGCATGGTGGACGCCTGGCTTAAATCCCCTGAATTCATAGAACTACATCTGCTTGAGTTCTACTATTCCCCTGGAAATCACATACCACATACCGACCGCCATGAACTTGCGCCCTCAGCACCGATGTCCATCTCGCGGATTTCCTCCTCTCTCCACACCGCCTCCTTTGCGCTGTGCTACCTACCAGACAATATGGTACTAAACCTTCGACTCCCATTTCTCAAGAAACTTTCACTTGTGCGGGTTCGTATATCGGAGGCCTCATTGCACAGCATCATCCACTCCAGTTGCCCTGCCCTGGAGTGCTTGGTGCTTGTTTTCACAGTTAGAATCGGTTGTCTCCAAATAAAGTCACCTAACCTTGTAAGAATTGTAATTTCTTTTGACGAAAGGCAGTTCATCATCCAAGACGCCCCTTCACTTCAAAGGTTGATCCTTGATTCTAGTTATTCACAGTTGCAAATAACCGTCCTCTCTGCGCCTAAACTGGAGACCTTGGGTGTAATACATGATCTCTGTGCTCATTTCAATATGGTGTTTGGCTCCACAGTTCTTCAGGTACTTTATATTATCATCTACACTTGTAACCATAAGCTGCATTTTAAATTTCTGCCCATAAGTTATATATCATCTTGGAGTACACATTTTTTACTAATATTATGTTCTATGCTCAATGAAGAGTTTCTCCATGGATGGCCTATCAATGGTGCTGGATTCTGTCAAGATCTTATATATCCAAATGATTAGTTTTGATCTGAACAAGATTATTGGCTTGCTGCAGTGCTTTCAATGTCTGGAGAAGTTGTATATAAAGGTGATAATTTAACACGCACATTGGAAGCCCGCATATAGTGTACTAGAATTAACCGTTCAGCTATTGCTCTTTCGACACTCTTTTTTTAGACCTTAACTATTTTCAATCTTCATGTCTATTTAGGCAACAGGACGGGGTAAGAAAGTTATAACCAATCGGTGGATTCATAAGCATCAGGATTTTCTCACCTCTCATGAGATTCGATTGAAGACAATAATGCTAGAACGATATGTAGCCAACCGTGCAAACACTAGATTTGTCACATTCTTCCTGCTGAATGTGAGGTTACTATTGTCCATCAGGCTTAAGTTTATCAGCAGCATGGTTTTGATGGATGGGTATGTCGAAGAGCAAAAAAAGGAGTTTCAGGTGGGCAAAAGAGCATCTGAACGTGCCAGGCTTCTATTTACAACATTGTGGTCATAATCCAGTAAATTTTACGACCCAAGATGTTCATTCTATGGACCTAACTGATCCATTTGACTGTGACTGTCAAAAACAGTGCTGGAGTTAGATGTTGTTGCCCTTTTCAACCTGGTTTTTTTTGTAAACCTGATGAACAATTAACCCTCGTACTTTTGTATAGTTTGTAAGCTGGAGTTAGATGTTCCTGCCCTTTTCAACTCAGCTGTGACTGTCATATTTTCTTTGAAACAAGGCATGGCTTGCCATTCATTTAATTTAGACTGAAATATTGTAACAAATCCCAACCAAGGGACATAACATCACTCTCGCCGGCTGCTTGAGCTCACTGTGCATTACAGAAGCCAAGTGATTAGCCCCCACCAGCACCCACAAACTTATTTTGAACTAGCACATCAAATGGGCTATAAATTTTCATAGGAAAGGCTGCATGACCGTGACAGATTTGGATTCTGACATTTGGGACCCACGAGGAAATAGCCTAGCCAGTCAACAAGCGATTGTGCCTACCAGCCGTTGGATTGACATCCAACATCTGTCGTGTATCTTCTATCTCTTGTCTTCTTCCTCCGGCCGCCCAAACCGAACCACCCCGTCGGCTCCGCCTGCTCCCGCATCCCATGGCTGGCTGCGCCTCTGCCACCCTACCGTATGTACCCTCCAATGTTGGCCAGTCCCTCCCTCTATTCCCCCACACGTCCTGTTATTCTCCGGCGATGTTAGCCCCAACATGCACCTGCACCCGAACCAGTCAACCCTTGTACTCCCCTCCGCCTACGACTAGACCGGCGCATCTTTCACGGCTCCTATTCGTTTCGTCCGAGGCCTCGCCGTCGTCCTCCGCCTTGCGGCCTTGGTTTGCTCGCCGTGCATGGTGCGCCGCCCTCTTGTGTTGTCAACGTCGTCAACAACCGAGAGGAACAAGGAGATGACTGTACGTGGAGAGGATGACAGTAGGGACCCACCAGCGTCATGGCAGTACGCAAGCAAGTGCCTCTGTATTACGAGCCCAAAAATATGGTTCCTCCTAATGGTTGGACATCTGGGGCTCACGTCATTGTCAACGTAGTCAATAAACGAGAGAATTACACTATGAGGGGCTGACACCAGGGACCCAGCAGGTCGCGTAGTTTTTTTTTGAGGAACAAGCAGTTGTTATTTATACTAGTTTTAGCGACGGATCAGGGTAACAACGGGGCTGTGCGGGGGCCGTGGCCCGTCTAGGCAGGGTGTTATTTATGTTTACCACATCATGAGCCCAGTTGTGTTTTTTTTCTTGCTGAAAATGGCTAGCCCAGTTCTATTTTTTAAAAGAAATACCCAAACAAGGTCTACTTGCTTTATCGGCCCTGCTGGGCTGCAAATCTTTCAAGACAAGGAGAGTTTCATTCGGTTTGCCCAGAAATGGGATGTACATTTTTAAAACACATCAAACCGGGAATTAGTTTAAATTTTTTTCATTACAAGATTTTAAATTCCATTGATTTTTATGCGTGGACAATTATTTGGATTTTATATTTATATAAATTATTTTTCAAAATAGTTTGAATGTGAATCGATATTTCTGGATTAAAAATAGTTGACCGCATCGAAATATGCAAAATTTCGTATACTTTTTAACCGTGGCCACAATATGGGGTGTAATGCTAACAAAAAGAAGATGGGCTCCAAAAAAAATCTTAAGAATTAGCAAATGGGTTGTACATTATTAGAAATAATGGCAGATGGGTTGTCTGCCATTTTCCACAGATTTGAGGCTGACTTGTGCACCTACTACAGGTTGACGCATATGCTTTCATTAAAAAAAGGTTGACGCACACGCAACGCCCTGTCAACTTAGTCAACACACAAGAGCAGTGACTGTTCGATGTCCATCCAACGGCCGTCGTGCTTCTTCAATCTCTGCTCTTCATGCTCCAGCCGCTCAAACAAGCGCCGGCGGGACTGCCTGCTCCCTCCTCCCTGCGGCCGGCTGTGCTGCCGCGCAGGCCTCACCGCCCCACCATACTCCCATCGCTAGCCTAGCCATCCCTCTACTCACCCACACCTGCTGTTATTCTCCGACGACGCCAGACGAACCAGTAAACCCTCGTACAGTTGTACTCCCTTTCGTGTGGGAAACAACTGCCGAGTCTTCCCTGCCTCCGTGTCGTTCCCTTCCTAGGCCTCGCCGTCGTCCACCACCCTGGTGCTCTCGGCGCGGCCTGGTCAATACCGCCGTTGTATTTCGCGAAAAAAATGTTACCGCCACTGATAGCTCGGACTCACCAGCTATATCTTCGCACGCAAGGAAGTGCCTCCTTATTACGCACAAAAAAATGAATACTCCCCCTGTTAGCTGGGACCAGTATAGTGGCAGGCTGAGTTGTGGGCCTACTAAGTTGACGGGGACGGAAGGCTTTGTCAACTTAGTCAATATGCACGATTCTAACTCCAGTGCCCGTATGATGTCCATCCAACGGCCGTAGTGCTTCTTCAACCTCTGGTCTTCTTGCTCCAGCCGCCCAAACCAGCGCCGGTCGTGCCTCGTGCTCCTGCCTCCCCTGGCCGGCTGCGATGCGGCGGAGGCCTCACCGCCGCCTACTACTCCCACCGCTGGCCAGGCCATCCCTCTACTCACCCACACCCCCTGTTATTCTGCGGCGACGGCAGCCTCACACCGCAGCGAACCAGTGAACCCTCGTACTCCTCTATGCGTGGACATCCACTGCCGCGCCTTCCCCGGCTCCGCGTCGTCCCCTTCCTAGGCCTCGCCGTCGTCCACCGCCATGGTGCTCTCGGCGCGGCCTGGTCAACGTGGTCAAGGAACGGCTTCCATCGGACGTGGACTGTATGTGGAGAGGCTGACAGCTGGGTCCACGGCCGCAGCAAAGGAAGTGCCTTCTTATTACGTGCAAAATAATTATTCCTCCACCTGACAGCGGGGACCCACCGGACGGGCCACCGTATTTCGCGAAAAACGTTTCCCCCCGGACTGCTGGGACCCACCAGCTAGACCTTCGCATGCAAGGAAGTGCGTCCGGGCAAAAAAACAAAACGATTTGTCCCCTGACTGCTGGGACCCACCAGCTACACCTTCGCACGCAAGGAAGTGCGTCCGGGTAAAAAAAATGATTCGCCCCCTGACTGCTGGGACCCACCAGCTACATCTTCGCACGCAAGGAAGTGCCTGACAGTCGGGACCCACCTGGTCGAAGCGTACGTAGCATTGTCATTCTGGTCGCGAACGTGTATGTACATACTGGTGGATGTAGAGGCGCGCACGTGTCGTAGTACAGGCGCGCACGTGTCGTAGTAGGGGCGCGCACATAGCATGTACACGTATGTACAGCGGCCAGGGTGCAAGAAAGAAAATAGGGCCACGTATGTGTACATACAGGCGGGGTCTCGAACGCCTACTCACGCATATATATGTACGGCCAGGGCTCGTGTACATTGGCTGGGTCAGAACGGAGAAACAGCGTCGTCGTCGTGTTCATGGGGAGCCAACCGGCTGGGTCGGAATGAAATGCGTGGTCGCGTTCATCGGGAGGGCTTGGACGGAACAGGCGATGGAAACGAGGCCTGGCGTACCGCAGAACGAAGGAAACGGACCTCCTACATTCGGAACGGGGTCCTGTTGATCGGGAAGGGTCCGGTGTACCGCAAAACGGAGGAAATGGACCTCCTACGGTCGAAACGGGGGTCCTGTTGATCGGGAGAGATGTGGTGTACCGTAAAACGGAGGAAACGAACCTCCTACGGTCGAAACAGGGGTCCTGTTGATCGGGAGGGGTGTGGCGTACCGCAAAACAGACGAAACGGACTTGTGTTGGAGCGCTACGGTCGAAACGGGGGTCCTGTTCATCGGGAGGGGTGTGGCATACCGCAAAACAGGACTCCACGGGATACTGTTCATCTCCACCGTCGACCTCCTCCAGCCTCCACGGGCTACTGTTCATCCACCGTCGACCTCCTCCAGCCTCCACCTGCGACTGTTCATCCACGGGCTCCTGTTCATCCAGCCTCCACCGCGCGCTACTCCACCGGCTACTGTTCAACCACCCCTCTCCACAGGCTCCTGTTCAACCACCCCTTCACGGGCTACTGTTCATCCACCCCTCCATCGTCTACTGTTCATCCAGCCCTCCACACCACGGGGTCCTGTTCAACCACCCCTCCACGGGCATCCCTCCATCGTCTACTGTTCATCCAGCCCTCCACCACACC
>NC_057807.1:565458267-565468859 GCF_018294505.1 Triticum aestivum
CCAGAGGCAGCATTGATCGGCTTCAGTTAGCAGCAGCAGCGAAGGAATCGCTCGATCGCGTTCAGTTAACAGCCATCGATCAATCGCTCAGGTTCAGTAACGCGTAGCCTGCAGTGCAATCGCTCGGGTTCAGTTAGAGCCCAACGCCTTGCTCGGGTTCAGTTAGAGCCAATGCCTCACACACATGCGCGTACATGTACGAGAGAAACACGCATCGCTCGGCCCCTGACCTCCCACCGTAACCGGCAACTCCCCGAAATTTTCCTTGCCCTTGCTTCTACCATGGTTTTTTCCGTCATGGACGGCCCAAAGAATGTCATGCAGCTGCGTCTCCGGCCCGCCCAGGATGAAAAGCCCATTTTCTGTCATGATTTTTTGTCATAGAAGTAGGAGCCCACCACATCTATGATGATACCAGGTTTTGTCACAATTATCATCATAGAAGTGTCATATGTATGACAGAAAAAAAAATCGTTCGGCCCAAAATGTCACGGATGTGTATTCTTTTTGTAGTGCGCCTTGGAGTCAGGGTGCCTTCTTGGGGAGGAGGTGGCGGAGGCGCCTCCTGAGCTGCATCACCCATGCAGGACGAAGGGCGAGGCAGCGAGAGGGACGGCGCAGGAGAGCCCCCTGCGGCACTGACGAGCTCGGTGATGCAAGCGAGCCACTCCTCATAGAGGTTGTCGACGGGGCGGTAGTGCAGGAGCTCACGTGCCAGAAGCAGCGCGGCCTGTGCGTCTGTGGGAGCATGACGGGCGTGAGACGACGAACCAGCTGGGGTTAGCGACGGAGTGGCGGTACGGCCTTCCCGCCGCACCGAGGGATGCAGCAACGACGCTTGCTACTCGTTCAGCGCCCAGCCGGTGGCGGCGTTGGCGACAGGCGACGGAGAACGACGAGGAGGCCCACCGACGGGAGCCGCCTGGGCGACGCGGGCGGCGAGGGCAGCCCGACGCACGGCGTGAGCTTGGCGAGCGTCTGCCATGGATGCGACGAATGATGAAACGCGGGACAGCGGAAGAAAGATTCCGGCGCACCCCTACCTGGCGCGCCAAATGTCGGATATCGGGTTCCGGCAAAACCCTTAAGGTTCGAACTCTGGGGTGCACGCGAAGATCTACTTCCTACTGATCCACGCCCAACGCCTCGCCGTGAATCTAAACTACACGATGAACAACACAAGGCACATAAGGTTTATACTAGTTCGGGCCACCTTTGTGGTGTAATACCCAACTCTAGTTTTTGGTGTGGTGGATTGCCTCTGGGGCTAATGATGAACAGTACAGAGGAAGAACAGCCTCACAAGAGGTGTTCTTGAGCTGGTGCGGTGTTCTACTTTGGGTGGATTCGATGAGGTCCCGATGGGATGAGATCTCTCTCTGAGATGCCTTCCTACTGTGGTGGCTAGTTCTATTTATAGAGGCCCTGGTCCTCTTCCCAAATATTGAGCGGGAAGGGAGCCAACAACGGCCATTTTGAAGGGGAACAACTAGTACAAGTTATCTTGACTAAAATTGGTCTTCGACTGCCAAAGGCACTGGCGATGACGCCGTCTTGGGCTCCACGGTGACCTCCGTCCTGCCGCACTGCTGGTCTTGGTCTTGTTGCACCGATATGGTAACCTTTGCTTTATGCCTCGGTACTTCGTGCCTGCGCTTGCCCCCCTTGCACCAAAGAGGAAACGAGGACACTGCGCTGGCTGGCGCCCGCCTGGTCTCGATCGTCATGCCTTGCGTCACAAGCACCTCGCGAGGTACTTCTTGCCTTGATCTCTCCGCCTCCTCATGAGCCTGCCTGGTGAGGCCGCCCCTGAGGAAGCCTTGCGTCGTCCGCCCCGCTATGCTTGGCCCCTCGCGAGGGTCTTGAGCTTGGGTCGATGAAGACGGGCCGTGCTGGACCACCCCTTGAGCCACGCCGCAGGCCGCAGGCAGGCAAGTCTGGGGACACCCAGTCCTTGAACGCCGACATGTGTCACTTGGCCCATAAGTGTTTATCATGGTGTGTTACACAATTGCCATTAGAAGCGGGACGAATCTGTATATTTCAGCCAATATAAATCGGATTGGTAGAAGCTTGTGTCAACTTGTTCTCTGAATTACGGGGAGTGGGGGGGCTCCCATACGACGCATTCTGCATCAAAATCATGGCATTTCTCACGGGGCGCCCCTGACATGGCATGTCCATGTAGCGAGTTGGGTTACTATAGCAAGCCGGTATACGGCTCGGACACTAAAATCTTCTTCTTTCATTCAATTTTTCTAAAACATGTGGGAAATATAATTTTGTAAAAGTGAATATTATTTGAGGAAACTTTTAAAAATGTGAAAAATTCTTGAAAAAACAAACAATTATTTTAAAATTAAAAAGATATAAAAAAATGAACATGATTTTTTTTGGACAGGAAAACATTTTTTGAAAATATGGACATTTTTACAATACAAAAACAATTCCCAATTGTTATTCAAAATTCACCATTTTTTAAAGTAGACTTTTTCAAAAATTCAACATTTTATATAACACTAAATTTTTAAAAAATTTAATCGACTCGGGGTATTTGTTAAAACAAGAACAGTTTTTTACCACATAAATAATTGTTTAAAAGATTGAACATTTTTGTTCCAAACTTTTTTATAAAACAAATTCCAAAAAATGAAAAAAAAAAGAAACCCTAATAAATTCTGTGAAATAAAATGTTTCCTTTTTTCTGTTATTTTATCTCGCAGAATTTATTATTTTTCTTTTATTTATTTTTCCGCACACGTTTTTGGCTTTTTAAACGGTCTTTTTTCGCACGTGTTTAAAAGCCGAAAACACGTCAAAAACCAGAAAAAAGGAAAAGGAAAGAAGAGAAAATGTGTTTTTCCTATTATTATTCCGCACACGTTATTTGTTTTTTAAACATTTTTTGGGGGATTTCGACGTTTCGGTTTTCTATCGGTCTTCCTTAGGTTTTGGAACAAAAAAATCGAATTTTTTTCTTTTATGCGGAAAAATGCAGTTTCTTTTTTTTTTCCTCCGTGAGAGTGATGGTTTTGCTTCCGCGAGAGGCACGGTTTTACTTTCGCGAGAGTCACGGCCGTGCCTCTCAAAAATGGAAAAAAACACGTTTTCTATTTTTTTTGCTTCCGCGAGAGGCACGGTTTTGCTTCCACGAGAGGCATGGTTGTACTTTCGCAAGAGTCACGGCCGTGCCTCTCGGAACCAGAAAAAACGAATTTTCTGTTTTTTATTCCTTCCGTGAGAGGCACGGTTTTGCTTCCGGGAGAGACACGGTTGTGCTTGCGCGAGAGGCACGGCCGTGCCTTTCGGAAACGGAAAAAAAACACGTTTTCTATTTATTTTTTCTCTTCCGTGAGAGGCACGGTTTTGCTTCCGCGAGAGGCATGGCCGTGCCTCCTCGAAAAAAGAAAAACGTGTTATCTCTTCTCTTTTTCCTTCTACGAGAGGCACCGTTTTGCTTTTGGGAGGGGCACAGTTGTGATTTCACAAGAGGCACGGGCATGCCTCTTTTGGAAAGGGAAAAACCCCTGCTCCCGGTTTGGTTTTTTGTCTGGTTTTTTTCGTCTACTTTTTTCGTGGAAAAGTTCATAAAAACCTATCAACATGGGATCTAATTTTGAAGATCTCGACGCGGGGAATCCAACGATGAAAACGGTTTGAGATTTGGACACACGGTTTAAGAGATAAAACGTTTTGAATAAACGGATCTACGAAAAAGGGAAAACTCCCAAGTTGGGACAAGTGGCGCACATGCAGCGCACCACTTGTCACAACCTGGGAATGTGGGAGTGATCTTTGCAATGAGTACTCTTCAATTAGTGATTTCCTAAAATTTGGGCCTATGGTGAAAGAACCTGAATTCAAAAAAGTGTATACGCACTAATTAGCGAAATTGAGCGGTCGGTTCTCACACATACATGCATGTAGTTTTGTGGTCTAAACTTCTATCTTTATGCATGATGTGGTACATAGTAATGGCATATTCATGTGAGCAAGAGATTCCTTGTCTGATGGGTGAGAATGTGCGTTTATTTTGGGTTTTCAAAATTTTAAAAAGTCATATCTTTTAAACCGCGCATCAAATCCAAATATGTCTTCACCAGTGGATTCCTCGTGGCGAGATCTTTGAAGCTAGATCTTACATGAGTATATTTAGATGTCAACTTCGATGCTATATGGTGCAACTTTAGTACTACATTACGCAACTTTAGTACTGAATGGTGCAACTTTTTTTTAAACTTGTTTTCTGGAGCTGCATGATCCAACTTCCTATGAGGTTGCAACCTACCAACCATGATAACGTACTATGCAACTAGTCTACTGTCCCAGCCAACAACCTAGTAGTCGATGTGCAACCCTCCTCCCTACACGTGGATGTGTAGTTTTTCACTCTTGGCACATCCCATGTCACTCCCCTACCAGTGCTATGTGCAACTTAGTTCGTTGTTCACGCCAACTGCCTATTAGTCGATGTGCCTTCCCCTCCCTTGTTTTGGATATGTAGTTTCAGTTAGCAGGGGCAACCAACTGAGTTGCACAAGTCTGTTAGGCAGTTGGCCAGGGCAACATACGAAGTTGCACATCTCACAGGTAGAATAGTTGGATGATGAAAACTCCATATTCATGAGGGTAGTGAAAATTTCCATATAGGTAAGATGCTAAAGTTGTATATCTCACTAGAAGGGGTGGTTTGGCCTAGGTGCTTGCAAGGAAACTACACATCCCCGGGGATACAATTAAAAGTTGCACATTACTGTTAGACAGTTGCCCATGGCAGTATCCGAAGTTGCGCATCCGTAGGCAAAAAGAAAGTTGCACATCAACTACTAGGTAATTGTCCTGGCCAAAAACCAGGTTGCACATCTCACTTCAAGGAATAGTTTGGGGGTGGAGGTGCCATCAATGAAAACTGCACGTCCACAGGGTAGGTGGGAAGTTACACATCCACTGTCAATAGTTGCACATTGACTGCTACACAGTTGCACAAAACGGGAACTAAATTGCACGAAAAAATCATCGAAATATATCCATGCGGGATCTAGTTTCAAAGAGCACGACGCGAGAGTTCGAACGATGAAAACGGATCTCACTTTCAATGTGCAGTTTGAAAGTTATGGTTTTTTAAAAATTTGAAAACTCAATTTAAGTGCGTTCACGTGGGTGCTTTGCAAAAAAGAAATCTGTTCACACGTGTTCACTTTTACTAATATGGATTAAGGGGGAACAAAGTATTTCCATTTATATATTGGGGGGCAAAATATTTCCTTTTTCGCTCGGCCACTCCGAAGCTCTAGCGGGCGAACGGCCACCCGCTAGACGCATCCGTGAAATAGTGGAAAAATGAACCCGAGCCATTGGATGAAAGATGAGTAGTACATATTTAGGTGGAGGGTTCTCGGTGTACATTTCTTAAAAACCCCCTACTATTAGTTACACATAGAACATAACTTTCTAGTAACCCCCTCAAATCCCCCATATATCAATTAATCTGTCCTTCATATATAAGACAATTTTGCAGACCTGTATAGGTGCCTTCTCATCTTAGGTTTACATGAAAAATGCACGTATATATGTTTTGTATGACATTTCACATATATTTGATTTCATTAGTAGTTTCTGATACATCACGAATCATGCAAGAAATCTGAACTAATTGGTCACTAAAAGTATGTGGACATCATCAAAAATATTCGAGTACATGAGAACATTAATCTATCCACTTCAAATTATAACTAAACATACATTTCAAATTGCATGATCCCAGACCAAACAAAACAGAAGAGACACACATACATATCTTATCAAGTGTAATATAGCATGAGAGGATCAGTTTTAATACATGGCATGAAAAACTAATTATGAAGGATTAAAATAATCGCCATTCAACAAGCATTGCCACTAGAAACTGCATCAACTTTTGCTGATGAGACAGAGCAGAAAAGCTATAGTCTTTGCATCCATTACTAGTGCTTACTGGTCATCATTCATCTTGTGTTGGGAGAGATCAGGCCTAATAACAAATAAGATTTAGTTAGCACAAGCCCATACAAGTGCCATGCATTCATACTTAATCTTGTTACTCATGATCTAATAGAACGAATATGCATCAACAATGCTATCATGATCTATTTTTTTCCTTCCATACCTCCACAAGACCATATTCGTTCTATTAGATCATGAGTAACAAGATTAAGTATGAATGCATGGCACTTGTATGGGCTTGTGCTAACTAAATCTTATTTGTTATTAGGCCCGATCTCTCCCAGCACAAGATCATAGATGACCAGTAAGCACTAGTAATGGATGCAAAGACTATAGCTTTTCTGCTCTGTATCATCAACAAAAGTTGATGCCGTTTCTAGTGGCAATGCTTGTTGAATGACGATTATTTTAATCCTTCATAATTAGTTTTCATGCCATGTATTAAAACTGATCCTCTCATGCTATATTACACTTGATAAGATATGTATGTGTGTCTCTTCTGTTTTGTTTGGTCTGGGGTCATGCAATTTGAAATGTATGTTTAGTTATAATTTGAAGTGGATAGATTAATGTTCTCATGTACTCGAATATTTTTTATGATGCCCACATACTTTTAGTGACCAATTAGTTCAGATTTCTTGCATGATTCGTGATGTATCACAAACTACTAATGAAATCAATTATATGTGAAATGTCGTACAAAACATATATATGTGCATTTTTCATGTAAACCTAAGATGAGAAGGCACCTGTGCAGGTCTGCAAAATTGTCTTATATGTGAAGGACATATTAATTGATATATGGGGGATTTGAGGGGGTTACTAGAAAGTTATGTTCTATGTGTAACTAATAGTAGGGGGACTTAATATGCGGTCCATTTTTTCGCATAATGCCATTTCTCTTTTGGAATTTGGGGTTTGTTGCTTGACCAAATTTGGGTTCAACTTTATCCTAAGACCATCTCTCGGAATTGGTAATCTACGGTGGTGGTGGGTGCTGGCACTGGATCGGGTTAGGAAACATCACAGTAAGTGTTTTTAGTTTCGTGATGCCGATTTGGTGGATGTAGTTGCAATATATCCAACCAATAGGGTGCTACTTGCCAGTGCATGTGTTATAAAATTTTGAAGGATCTTCAGGCTTGGCTTTTTCTGGGTCACAGTTGTGAATTGATTTGGCGAGTAGTTGCCATGTGCTTGGTGGTATTAGCATTTTTCCATTTCTTATTTTTGTACTATTTCTTGTATGTATATGTTTCTTAGGAGTTTTAAGATGTCCCCTCAAGAAATATTTAATCTAAACCAACCATTCCTTAAGGGTGCATTTGACCATGCATATTATTCTAATTATAGCAACTACTTTTTTAAAAAGAAAAATATATTAATGTCGCGCAGATACCAATTACACCTAGCCTCTGCATCTACAAGATGTCGCAACAACATCCAGGATGCACACAGCCAAAGAAAAAAAGAAAGGAAAGGAAAAAAACAAAGGTCCCGCCACAACGATCGATTTTTCTCAGCAGCCATACACAAACCACCACCAAATACAACACCCAGAAAATATAAAAGGTCTCCAAAAGCAACGCCTCCAAAAAATAAAGATTGATAAAACCGTCTCCGCATAATTGGAGATGATTAGCAAGGCATGTGCTGTTCACCGTATCTCCGCCGCACGAAGGAAGCGATGCTAGCTTTTACATATAATACAAGAATTAATACGAGTTCAATTTTATGCTGATTAAATGAGAATCAAGTGGCTTATTAAAAAAGAACAAGCAGCTTGTAATATGATCTTTATGATATACTCTTTATGTTTTAAATAAGTGACTTAATTTTGTACCAACTTTAATACAAAAATAGTATAAAATTGGGTTACTTATTTTAAGACGGAGGGAGTATAAATAAGACATGTATTACCATGAAAAAAATGATGGTCCTGGCGGCCGACAAGCTGGGGTATTCTTGTAGCCCTCCGATCGCTTTACTAGTTTATAAACTCCGCAGTTCATTAAGACTAGCTACAATGATGAGTAACATAGACTAGTAACATACACATATCCCTGGACTATGAGCATGCTTGGATACGTTTTAGTCCCATGACTAAAAGTAGTGGGACTAAAACTTGCTAGTCTCACCCATGCTTGGATCCAAGTACTAAAGAGACTAAAATCTAGTTATTGAGCATTTATTATCCTCCAAACCCTCCAATCCAGAACTAAGGAGAGAAATTAAATGAGGAGAGAGAGAGCTAATACATATTTTAGTAGGTTTCCCATGACTAAAAGATTTTAGCCTCAAGACTAGTCCTAGCCTCTCTTTAGTCAGGGGTGCTTGGAACTTTAGCCTCTAAAAGAGACTATTTTTAGTCAGACTAAAAATAGTCCCTTGTATCCAAGCACCCTCTATGTTACTACCTTCATAGTGGGTAGTAATGCAAAGTTTCATTTATGAGGTTATAGACTCATGTTGCATTGGGACATGTGATGTTACAGTAACTAGCTAAGTTACTATAACTACCTCTCTCATCATTAACTCACTACCACATAAGCAAATTTGCTGAGTTGGACTCGATATTACTGTTGAAGTTACTCCCACTGTGGCTAGTCTAATATATTGCTTGACTTTGGCTGGGGATATATTTGGATAGTCAGCCGACATCTTCTAATATTTTATTGTTGACGATGACGTAGGAGAAGGCTGAGCGCGAGATGGTCTCACTCTCATCGCTGGTTGATGGGAATATGGTGGAGATGTGAAGTCCCGGAAGAAGATGCTTTGAGATGGGTGCTAAAGACATGTCGTATTCTGGATGGGCTCTCACGTGATTGGAAAAGGAGACATCGGTCTCATATGATATTTTACATTCTGAAACTGTACAATGAGCAAAAACAAAGAATTATGCGTTATTACTCACATGAGTATCTGGGTTGTATACTTTGTGTGATAAAGATAAACACTTATTAACTAGCTTGACTACCTATTAACCAAGCTCGAAAGAAAATTGATGGCAGGGACATGGCATGAAAAAAATGACATAGAAAATGTTAGCACTATGCATGCTATGTTTCCTAGTCTAGCAGCATGTTGTCATGACATACTTTTTCTTATTATTATTTTAATAAAGGAAAAGGTCCATATTAACCCTACAGGCTTGTTATCCATGCCTTACCTATCAAGAGTAATAGTAATACAAGCCATCATTTGACGTGAAATGGAATGACATGGAACATGTTGTGATGCACCTGTATTTCATCAAAACACACACACACACTGACAAGTGTGAGGGCGTGCGTACACGCTGCTCACACAATGTCTGGTGACTAGTCGGAACTATACCTGGCCATGGGAAGCCCGGCCCGGCCGGCCCGGCCCGACCCGGTCCGAAAAAGCCCGACCCGGCCCGGCACAACGCTGCCCCCGGGCCGGGCTTGGGCCTAGATTTTGAGCCCGAAGGCCGGGCCGGGCCGGGCCCGGGCCTGTCGTTTTTGCGCTTTCCTGAAGGTCGGGCCGGGCTGGCCCGAAGCCCGACGGGATTTTAGGTGTTCGGCCAGGCTCGGGCCCAAAAAACAGGCCCGTTGGTTGTGCCGGGCCGGGCCTAGGCCTGGGTTTTTTGCGTTGGGCTTGGTTAGGCCCGGCCTGAGGTATGACCAGGTATAGTCGGAACCCCTTCCCATACGCTCCAGCTGGTGGCTAGGTTCTAGAGAACCACCATTTGGAGTTTTGGACGGACAAAGGCACCCGATGGACCGACGCCAAATGCAGCCCCCCACGCCGCGAGAGATGACAAATGTACGAACGAGCACACACTTGCCCGAAGAACTTCAAGCTTGAGACTTCAATGTCTCCACCCGTACCTCTCGGCGTGCCACCACGGCGTGTGGCTCCATCCTCGTACCAGCAGGAGAGAAAACGAAGACGGCGAGCGTTTTGCGTCACGTGCCCGCGGACGAGGCCGGAGCGCCAAGGAAGGAACGCGCTGCCGCCGCACACGCGTCCGTCCGCCCGGCGGCTCGCCCGTCCACCTCGTATCCCCTTCCGCTGCCATCTCGTTCTCGTACCTGCCGAGCCGTGACACACGAGCCCACGCGCGCGCGCTTATGGCCGATCCTTCCTAACAGACGGCGAAAAAATCCCTTGATCTTTCCGCGCTTCATCAAATTACCGAAGACCGGAGGAAAGTTTGCGCACGAAGTTGCAGGTTCAGGCGACCATTCCTCCTTCCTCCCGTCGCTCTCTCTAGCTACTCCGACGAGCGGTAGGTACATACAGCGACTCTTCGTTCCTGTCGTTTCTCGCGCCAAATGACCACTATGCAGCTTAGAGCATCTCCAACAGTCGCGTCAAACTAGCGCCGCGTTGTAAAAGTGAGCGTTTTAGCGCGCGCGCAACCGGTGTAGCTGCTCCAACGGGCGCGCAAAAACAGCGCGCCCCATATGCAGTTCAGCACGCTGGCCGAAACGCAATCGCGCGCCGCTTATTTGCTGCGCACCCGCGCGCTGAACTCTCGCGCGCTTGCTCTCCCACTTCCAACCCTATCCGGCCGCGCCGCCGCCGTCGCCCGCGCCCCCCGACGACCGTTCCGGCACTTCCCCCGCCTATCCCCGCGC
>NC_057807.1:565469373-565478647 GCF_018294505.1 Triticum aestivum
GCCGGCCCTCACGCGCGCCCGTCGTCCGAGGAACAGCGCCCGAGCGCTCGCCCGCGCCGCGCCCGCAAGGTGTTCGGCAAAACGCCTACAAGGTATGTATTGCTCAAACTTCATGAATTTGGTGCATGTTTTTAATTGTAATTTTTATAGTATAGTATTGAACATTGTAGATGAGTTCGTCGTATGATGCTTCCGAAGAAGAATTTGATATGGAAGAGGAGGAGGATCTTGCAATGATCCTAGCTATGCATATCAATAAAAAACCGAAGCACGGTGGTTCGGTTATAGGTCGGGAAAAAATTTGGAGAGATAGGATTGATACCCATAACAGATTGATGAAAAATCTTGATTTTCACAATGCTCAGGCGGCGGGTAGAAAAGATGTGGAGAGAGCATTTGGGATTTTGCAAGCCTAATTTGCTATTGTGAGAGGTCCGGCTAAATTTTGGGATCAAAAAATGCATTGGTACATCATGCACGCTTGTGTGACCATGCACAACATGATCATCGAGAATGAGCGTGGCCAAGATTTAGACTACTCACAGTATGAGCTCTTAGGACATCCCGTGCGAGTGCGACGAAGGGCTGAAAGGGTAGCCCGTTTTGTTGCCTCCTATCATGCCATTCGGCGTCCCGCAACGCACAATGAACTTCAGAAGGATCTGATTGAAGAGTGGCATGGAATGGACAACAAAGAAGATGATTTCTGCATTCGACATTGTATTGTTCATGAATTATTTGTTGTATTTATTGTAGTATTTGTTGTACTGAACGATAAACTATTTGTTTGGGTTGTAATGATAATGAAATTGAACTATTTATGTTGATTTATTTTGTTTGTTTGATCATTTTTGCTTTTCTTTGATATGTATATGTGGTTTGTGCGTGCCGCGCGCTGTATTTTTGCGCACTGCTGGAGCGGCGCGCGCGCTGCATTATAGCGCGGCTGGTGGAGCCAGAGCTGACGGCCGCGCTAAACCAACCAAAGCGCGCGCGCCATACTAATTTTTAGCGCGGCGCGAAGCGCGGCTGTTGAAGATGCTCTTAACGAGGCATCGTTTCAGAGTTTCTACGAGATACCAGCACGATGCCGCCGCGGCACCGGAAAAAGTACGCGCGCTCGGGCACTAACACGTCAACGGAACCCTGGGCACCGTTGGTGCGGTTCCGCGCCGCGACAAAGTTTCTCCAGCCACAGGAACGAGACGCCATTCGGCCATTGGAATCGTCCGCTCTTCCACACGCCCAGCTTCACCGCCACGGTTCATTCAACTCCGGCCCTGCCCTGCCCTGCCCTGCCCGTCTATTCTTGGAACCTTCCCCGCCTTCTAGTTGCTGCACATATTCCATGTCATTCCTCCCTCCCAGTATTTATACGGCCTCGTGGCTCCACAGGTCCTCTGCACAGTCAATACTTCAACTTCAAAGCAACGCAGCACAGGCAACGTTGGTTGAACAAGGAGCTGACCGAGTCCAGCAATGGCGACGAGGGCTGCAAGCACCGGCAGGCTGCTCAGAGCGACCACCGTCAAGGATAGCCGTATGCCGTCGTCGTCGCCGGCGTGCCGCATCCCCTCTCTCAAGTTCCCGTTCCTGTGGGACACCAAGGCGAGGCATGGGAAGATCAGGCGCGCCGCCGAGCAGAAGGCGGCGCTGATCACCCTGGGAGCAGCCACCACCAGCACCACGGAGGAGAAGCAACGCCTGCCGGGGGAAGCGGGCAGCGTGGATCTCCTGCTGCCTCTGGCGTACGAGGTCACCCGGAGGCTGGTGCTCAGGCAGTTCGGGGCGACGTGGCTGGCCCTCACGCAGCGTCGCTGGGCCAAGGTCGTCGAGGCCGTCGTCCACCAGGGCATCGTCAGATGCCAGTCGTTCACGCTCATCGGCGTCGCAGGATCCCTCCTCGGTTCAGTCCCATGCTTCCTCGACGTAATTAACTTAAGCTCTTCTTCCTCCTCCATTCACGCTGCAACCTTCGTTGCAAATCAAGTCACCAGAGACTGATCAAACTTTTCATGCGTGTCTGTAGGGTTGTGGCATTGTTCTGCAGTCCTTCTCCTTGCAGTTCCGTGCCATGTCGCAGACGATAGATCACGCCGAGATCATCAAACTTCTCATCGAAGCATTAGGTACTTACTGGTCTAATCACAAGGCATCCTTCGCATCAATCCGAGTCTGTTGCTAACTGGAGTATTTTCTCTTCTTGCACAGACATGTTTCTGATCGGCACCGCCCTGCTCACGTTCGGCATGGGGATGTACGGCATGTTCTACGGCTCGCAGCGCGTCCAGGAGCCCATCTACGAGAGGCTGAAGAAAGGGACGAGGATCCGGTCCGTCATGCAGGCCAAGTCGAGGTTCGGCCACGCCGTGATCCTGCTGCTCCAGGCCGGCGTCCTCGAGAAGTTCAAGAGCGTGCCGCTCGTCACCGGCCTCGACATGGCCTGCTTCGCCGGCGCGGTGCTTGCCTCCTCCGCCGGCGTCTTCCTGCTGTCCAAGCTCTCCGCGCATCCGCAGCCATGCAACAAGCAAACCTCCTTCGCGTGAACGTGTTCCATGTCACTGCAAAACATGCAATATTCATTTGTTCTTTCATTTCAACTTAGCAAAGCAAGAAATAGTACTTACTAATAGAAAAACCAAAACCTGTGAAGCTGGTGTGCCTTTTTCGTCTTTTCTCTCACTGCCGGTAGCGGTTTATTTTTATTTTTTTTATTTTTTTGGCTCTCCTGCTCTTCTGTGATCAACCACGTAAAAACTCGTGGTGTGTTTCATTTTCACGTTGCCTCACGAAATTCCAATGGCCGTGTTCCGGCATCGACTGGGATGGGCGGCCGAGACGCCGAGTGCTTTCGATGGCGAAGGCGTGAGTGACGGTACCTGTGGCGCCACGGCGTCGGCTCTTCCCTATTCCGACCGCGCGCGGATTCTGCTCCGCCCCTCGCCGTCGCGCTGCCGCTTAGGAGAGGGAAGAGGCGCCAGGAGGTCGGGCGTGCTGGTGAATTTTTACGGCCGTTTTTCAGTTCTCCACCGGGGCCGGGAGAATCTAGTAAAAATAAATAAAATTAAACCGAAGCAAAATATTTTTCTCGTCCCGTTAATTCATCTCATTAATTTAGAAGATGTAGAATTTTTCTTTGCCGCTAAGATGTAGAATTGTCTAGTTAATTAGCGAAAATCATCCGTTGCAACAGCCCATTTACGATAACAAGGGCCAACCAAGCTACCCATGCTGTTGAGAAGAAAGCATTGTCGAGGTTATCACCAACCAATATCATCATCACTCCTCCGCAAGCCATCAATTTCGATTTCAGCATTGACGACCACCAACGAAACCCTCATCAAACAGTTGACCACATGCGCTGGCCATCAGACACCTGACTTGACTCAGATGATGAACCTTGCATGAGAAAAGTGTTGAGCCCGCACCAACAAGCCCTGCAAGCGAACACTGATCTCGTGCCATCGTCACTCCTAACGCACCTCCTCCGCAGCTCCGATTCCACAAAGACGTGATGAGGCATGAGAACTCCCTGAACACATCTGATGATACCGACTACCAAACCCCCGCCTCAACTGATGAGGACACCACAACCATCGACAAGTCTCCAATAATTATGGGTCCAATTATAAGAAGTCGCGTCAAACTAATAAGTGACCAGGTGATCGCTAACTTAAGTTTTACCTTATAGCCTTGATGACACAACTATGCTTTCATCCCCATTGTTGTTGGTTGAACTTAGGTATAACATGGAAGAAATCGAACAACCTATTAACTTTTGATTTGAAGCAACCGGTTTGGAGAAAACAAATTTCAAGTGAAGCTGACGCTGTCAGTTTTTACCTCTGATATTTCATTGTGTCACACACATTTTGAGGAGAGACTGGGCCATACAGGTACATCACCAGAAGCTACTCAAAAAAAACATCTGATGCAGAAAACCTCATATCATTTGGAGTTGTAAGTCAAACGTTCTAGTCATTCTCGTGGAAGGTGTTCAGGCTATCAAGATTTCACGGATTTTTCAAGAAGCTCTCCGACAACTCCCAAAGTTGACTGCTTATTCCCCCAAGGAAGCAATGCAAATCTGATTATTTTTTAAACTTTTTCACACCTAGATAAGGGGGTTGTCCTTGTTATAAAACCCCATCTCCTCCATCCTTTTAGAGACCTTTTGTTAAACCATTTAGTTGTTGGGAAACGTAGCATGCAATTTTAAAAAAAATCCTATGTTCACGCAAGATCTATCTAGAAGATGCATAGCAACGAGAGGGGGAGAGTGTGTCTACGTACCCTCGTAGACCGAAAGCGGAAGTGTTTGCCAACACGGCTGATGTAGTCGAACTTCTTCTCGTTCCGACCGATCAAGTACCGAACGTATGTCACCTCCGAGTTCTGCGCATGTTCAGCTCGATGACGTCCCTCAAACTCTTGATCCAGCAGACTGTCGAGGGAGTAGAAGAATTCCGTCAGCACGACGGCATGGTGACGGTGATGGTGAAGTTATCCGCGCAGGACTTCGCCTAAGCACTACGTGAATATGACCGGAGGCATAAACTATGGAGGGGGGCGCCGCACACGGCTAACAAACGTTGGTGTGTGTTCTAGGCGCCCCCTCCCCATGTATGTATAGGTGGGAGGGAGGGAGAAGTAGCCCTAGGGGTGCCCCAAGTAGGAGGGATTGTACCCTATGCCCCCCCCTTCCTTCTTTTGGCGATGAGGGGAAGGAGGAGGTGTCCCCCACCTTTCTTTCTCCCACCAAGGGGGAAAGGCAGGAGGAGGTGGCGCCCCCTCCTTTCCTTCCTCTAGGGCCTGCGGCCAGGGAAAGGGGCACACCAGCCGCTTGTGGGCTGGTATGTCCCTCTCTCAGCCCATTAAGCCAATATTTTTGCCGGGGTTGTCCGAAACTCTCTTCTAGTGACCTGATTTGTACCCGGTGCCCTCCGAAACACTTTTGGTGTGCGAATACTATCGTCCTATATATCAATCTTTAGCTCCCGACCATTTCGAGACTCCTTTTCATGTCTGTGATCTCATCCGGGACTCCGAACAACATTCGGTCACCAAATCACATAACTCATATAATACAATATTGTCATCGAACGTTAAGCATGAGGACCCTACGGGTTCGAGAACTATGTAGACATGACCGAGACACCTCTCCGATCAATAAGCAATAGCGGAACCTGGATGCTCATATTGGCTCCCACATATTCTACAAAGATCTTTATCGGTCGAACCGTTATGACAACATACGTTCTTCCCTTTGTTATCGGTATGTTACTTGCCCGACCTTCGATCGTCGGTATATTCATACCTAGTTCAATCTCGTTATGGGCAAGTCTCTTTACTCGTTCCGTAATTCATCATCCTGCAACTAACTCATTAGTCACTTTGCTTGCAAGGCTTCTTATATGGGTATTACCGAGAGAGCCCAGAGATACTTCTCTGATACTCAGAGTGACAAATCCTAATCTCAATCTATGCCACCCAACAAACACCTTCGGAGATACCTGTAGAGCATCTTTATAATCACCCAGTTACCTTGTGATGTTTGATAGCACACAAGGCATTCCTCTGGTATCCGGGAGTTGCATAATCTCATAGTTGGAGGAATATGTATTTGACATGAAGAAAGCAATAGCAATAAAACTAAACGATCATAATGCTAAGCTAATGAATGGGTCTTGTCCATCACATTATTCTCCTAATGATGTGATCCCATTCATGAAATGACAACACATGTCTATGGTTAGGAAATTTAACCATCTTTGATTAACGAGCTAGTCTAGTAGAGGCTTACTAGGGACACAGTATTTTTTTCTATGTATCCACATATGTATCAAGTTTCCGGTTAATACAATTCTAGCATGAATAATAAACATTTATCATGATACAAGGACATATAAAATAACAACTTTATTATTGCCTCTAGTTCATATTTCCTTCAGTCTCCCACTTGCACTAGAGTCAATAATCTAGTTCACATCGCCATATGATTTAACACCAATAGTTCACATCTTTATGTGATTAACACCTATAGTTCACATCGCCATGTGACCAACACCCAAAGGGTTTACTAGAGTCATTAATCTAGTTCACATTGCTATGTGATTAACACCCAAAGAGTACTAAGGTGTGATCATGTTTTGCTTGTGAGAGAAGTTTAGTCAACGGGTCTGCCACATTCAGATCCGTTTGTATTTTGTAAATGTCTATGTCTACAATGCTCTGCATGGAGCTACTCTAGCTAATTGCTCCCATGTTCAATACATATCTAGATTGAGACTTGGAGTCATCTAGATCAGTGTCAAAGCTTGCATCGATGTAACCCTTTACGATGACTCTTTATCACCTCCATAACCGAGAAACATTTTCTTAGTCCTCTTTAAGTACCTAAGGATAATTTTGACTATTGTCCAGTGATCCACTCCTGGATCACTATTGTACCCCCTTGCCAAACTCATAACAAGGCACAAAACTAGTCTAGTACACAGCATGGCATACTTTATAGAACCTATGGCCGAGGCGTAGGAAATGAATTTCATTTTATTTCTATCTTCTGCCGTGGTCGGGCTTTAAGTCGTACTCAACTTTATACCTTGTAATACAGGAAAGAACTCCTTCTTTGACTGATCCATTTTGAACTCTTTCAAAATCTTATCAAGGTATGTACTCATTGAAAATATTATCAAGCGTCTTGATTTATCTCTATAGATTTTGATGCCCAATATGTAAGTAGCTTCACTGAGGTCTTTCATTGAAAAACTTTTATTCAAGTATCCTTTCATGTTATCCAGAAATTCTACATCATTTCCAATCAACAATATGTCATCCACATATAATATTAGAAATGCTACAGAGCTCCCACTCACTTTCTTATAAATACAGGTTTCTCCGAAAGTCTGTATAAAACCATATGCTTTGATCACCTCATCAAAGCGTATATTCCAACTCCGAGATGCTTGCACCAGTCCATAGATGGATCGTTGGAGCTTGCACACTTTGTTAGCACCTTTCGGATCGACAAAACTTTCTGGTTGCATCATATACAACTCTTCTTTTAGAAATCCATTAAGGAATGCAGTTTTGAAGTCCAATTGCCAGATTTAATAATCATAAAATGCGGCAATTGCTAACATGATTTGGACAGACTTAAGCATCGCTACGGGTGAGAAAGTCTCATCATAGTCAACTCCTTGAACTTGTCAAGAACCTTTTGCGACAAGTCGAGCTTTATAGATAGTAATATTACCATCAGCTTCAGTCTTCTTCTTGAAGATCCATTTATTCTCTATGGGTCACCGATCATCGGGCAAATCCACCAAAGTCCACACTTTGTTCTCATACATGGATCCTATCTCAGATTTCATGGCCTCAAGCCATTTATTGGAATCTTGGCTCATCATAGCTTCTTCATAGTTCGTAGGTTCGCCATGATCTAGTAACATGACTTCCAGAACAGGATTACCATACCACTCTGGTGTTGATCGTGTTCTGCTTGACCTACGAGGTCTGGTAGTAACTTGATCTGAAGTTTCATGATCATCATCATTAACTTCCTCTCTAGTTGGTGTAGGCATCACTGGAACAGATTTCTCGGATGAGCTACTTTCCAAATTGAGAGAAGGTACAATTACCTCATCAAGTTCTACTTTCCTCCCACTCACTTCTTTCGAGAGAAACTCCTTCCCTAGAAAGGTTACATTCTTGGCAACAAAGTGTTGGAGAACGTTGCAGAAAATAAAAAAATTCTACGCTTCACCAAGATCAATCTATGAGTTCATCTAGCAACAAGAGAGAGGAGTGCATCTACATACCCTTGTAGATCGCGAGCGGAAGCGTTCAAGAGAACGGGGTTGAGGGAGTCGTACTCGTTGTGATCCAAATCACCGATGATCCTAGTGCTGAATGGACAGCACCTCCGCGTTCAACACACGTACGGTTGGGGAAGATGTCTCCTCCTTCTTGATCCAGCAAGGGGGGTGGAGAGGTTGATGGAGATCCAGCAGCACGACGGCGTGGTGGTGGATGCAGCAGCGATCTCGACAGGGCTTCGCCAAGCACTATGAGAGGGAGAGGTGTTGCGGAGGGAGAGGGAGGCGCCAAGAGCATGGGTGCGGCTGCCCTCCCTCCCCCTATTGGAAATATGCCCTAGAGGCAATAATAATAGGATTATTATTATATTTCCTTGTTCATGATAATTGTCTTTTATTCATGCTATAATTGTATTATCCGGAAATCGTAATGCACGTGTGAATACTTAGATCACAACATGTCCCTAGTGAGCCTCTAGTTGACTAGCTCGTTGATCAACAGATAGTCATGGTTTCCTGACTATAAACATTGGATGTCATTGATAACGGGATCACATCATTAGGAGAATGATGTGATGGACAAGACCCAATCCTAAGCATAGCACAAAGATCGTGTAGTTTGTTTGCTAGAGCTTTTCCAATGTCAAGTATCTTTTCCTTAGACCATGAGATCGTGCAACTCCCAGATTCCGTAGGAGTGCTTTGGGTGTACCAAACATCACAACGTAACTGGGTGACTATAAAGGTGCACTACAGGTATCTTCAAAAGTGTCTGTTGGGTTGACACAGATCGAGACTGGGATTTGTCACTCCGTATGACGGAGAGGTATCTCTGGGCCCACTCGGTAATGCATCATCATAATGAGCTCAAAGTGACCAAGTGTCTGGTCACGGGGTCATGCATTACGGTATGAGTAAAGTGACTTGCCGGTAACGAGATTGAACGAGGTATTGGGATACCGAAGATCGAATCTCGGGCAAGTAACGTATCGAATGACAAAGGGAATTGTATACGGGGTTGCTTAAATCCTCGACATCGTGGTTCATCCGATGAGATCATCGAGGAGTATGTGGGAGCCAACATGGGTATCCAGATCCCGTTGTTGGTTATTGACCGGAGAGCCGTCTCGGTCATGTCTGCATGTCTCCCGAACCCGTAGGGTCTACACACTTAAGGTTCGGTGACGCTAGGGTTGTATGAATATGAGTATGCAACAAACCGAAAGTTGTTCGGAGTTCCGGATGAGATCTCGGACATCACGAGGAGTTCCGGAATGGTCCGGGGGTAAAGAATTATATATGGGAAGTCGAGTTTCGGCCATCGGGAAAGTTTCGGGGTCCACCGGTATTGTACCGGGACCACCGGAAGGGTCCCGGGGGTCCACCGGGTGGGGCCACCTATCCCGGAGGGCCCCGTGGGCTGAAGTGGGAGGGGAACCAGCCCCTAGTGGGCTGGT
>NC_057807.1:565478925-565498529 GCF_018294505.1 Triticum aestivum
GGGCACTCCACCCCCCTTGCCCCCCCCCTAGAGATCCCATCTCTAGGGCCGGCGCCCCCCTGGGGTCCCTATATAAAGAGGGGGGTGGGAGGGCAGCTGCACCCAACACCCTGGCGCCTCCCTCCCCTCCCTGCTACACCTCCTCCTCCCGTAGTTGCTTGGCGAAGCCCTGCCGGAGCCCTGCTGCATCCACCACCACGCCGTCGTGTTGCTGGATCTTCATCAACCTCTCCTTCCCCCTTGCTGGATCAAGAAGGAGGAGACGTCACGCTGACTGTACGTGTGTTGAACGCGGAGGTGCCGTCCGTTCGGCGCTAGGATCTCCGGTGATTTGGATCACGACGAGAACGACTCCCTCAACCCCGTTCTCTTGAACGCTTCCACACGCGATCTACAAGGGTATGTAGATGCACTCCCCTCTCTCGTTGCTAGATGAACTCATAGATTGATCTTGGTGAACGTAGAAATTTTTTATTTTATGCAACGTTCCCCAACAGTGGCATCATGAGCTAGGTCTATGTGTAGTTCTCTATTGCACGAGTAGAACACAAATCTGTTGTGGGCGTAGATCTTGTCAATTTGCTTGCCACTACTAGTCTTACTTTGCTTCAACGGTATTGTGGGATGAAGCGGCCCGGACCGACCTTACACGTACGCTTACGTGAGACAGGTTCCACCGGCTGACATGCACTAGTTGCATAAGGTGGCTAGCGGGTGTCTGTCTCTCCCACTTTACTTGGAGCGGATTCGATGAAAAGGGTCCTTATGAAGGGTAAATAGAAGTTGACAAAAATCACGTTGTGGTCATTCGTAGGTAAGAAAACGTTCTTGCTAGAACCCAATTGCAGCCACGTAAAAGATGCATCAACAATTAGAGGACGTCTAACTTGTTTTTGCAGCAATTGCTATGTGATGTGATATGGAAAAAAGTTGTGATGAATGATGAATGATATATTGTGATGTATGAGATCATGTTCTTGTAATAGGAATCACGACTTGCATGTCGATGAGTATGACAACCGGCAGGAGCCATAGGAGTTGTCTTAATTATTGTATGACCTGCGTGTCAATGATTTAACGCCATGTAATTACTTTACTTTATTGCTAAACTGTTAGCCACAGTAGTAGAAGTAATAGTTGGCGAGCAACTTCATGGAGACACGATGATGGAGATCATGGTGTCATGCCAGTGACGAAGATGATCATGGAGCCCCGAAGATGGAGATCAAAGGAGCTATATGATATTGGCCATATCATGTCACTACTATATAATTGCATGTGATGTTTATTATATTTATGCATCTTGTTTACTTAGAATGACGGTAGTAAATAAGATGATCCCTTATTATAATTTCAAGAAAGTGTTCCCCCTAATTGTGCACCGTTGCTAAAGTTCGTCGTTTCGAAGCACCATGTGATGATCGGGTGTGATAGATCCTTACGTTCACATACAACGGGTGTAAGACAGTTTTACACATGCAAAAAGACTTAGGGTTAACTTGACGAGCCTAGCATGTACAGACATGGCCTCGAAACACAGAGATCGAAAGGTCGAACATGAGTCGTATGGAAGATACGATCAACATGGACATGTTCACCGATGATGACTAGCCGTCTCACGTGATGATCGGACACGGCCTAGTCGACTCGGGTCATGTAACACTTAGATGACTAGAGGGATGTCAAATCTGAGTGGGAGTTCATTAAATAATTTGATTAGATGAACTTAATTATCATGAAATTAGTCTAAAATCTTTGCAAAATATGTCTTGTAGATCAAATGGCCAACGCTCATATCAACATGAACTTCAACGCGTTCCTAGAGAAAACCAAGCTGAAAGATGATGGCAGCAACTATACGGACTGGGTCCGGAACCTGAGGATCATCCTCATAGCTGCCAAGAAAGCATATGTCCTAGAAGGACCGCTAGGTGAAGCACCCATCCCAGAGAACCAAGACGTTATGAACGCTTGGCAGTCACGTGCTGATGATTACTCCCTCGTTCAGTGCGGCATGCTTTACAACTTAGAACCAGGGCTCCAAAAGCGTTTTGAGCAACACGGAGCATATGAGATGTTTGAGGAGCTGAAAATGGTTTTCCAAGCTCATGCCCGGGTCGAGGGATATGAAGTCTCCGACAAGTTCTATAGTTGTAAGATGGAGGAAAATAGTTCTGTCAGTGAGCACATACTCAAAATGTCTGGGTTCCACAACCGCCTGTCCCAGCTGGACATTAACCTCCCGGACGAGGCGGTCATTGACAGAATCCTTCAGTCGCTCCCACTGAGCTACAAGAGCTTTGTGATGAACTACAATATGCAGGGGATGGAGAAAACCATTCCTGAAGTATTTTCAATGCTGAAGTCGGCAGAGGTAGAAATCAAGAAAGAACATCAAGTGTTGATGGTCAATAAAACCACCAAGTTCAAGAAGGGCAAGGGTAAGAAGAACTTCAAGAAGGACGGCAAAGATGTTACCGCGCCCGGTAAGCCAGTTACCGGGAAGAAGTCAAAGAATGGACCCAAGCCTGAGACTGAGTGCTTTTATTGCAAAGGGAAGGGTCTCTGGAAGCGGAACTGCCCAAAATACTTAGCGGATAAGAAGGCCGGCAACACTAAAGGTATATTTGATATACATGTAATTGATGTGTACCTTACCAGTACTCGTAGTAACTCCTGGGTATTTGATACCGGTGCCATTGCTCATATTTGTAACTCACATCAGGAGCTGCGGAATAAACAGAGACTGGCGAAGGACGAGGTGATGATGCGCGTCGGGAATGGTTCCAAGGTCGATGTGATCGCCGTCGGCACGCTACCTCTACATTTACCTACGGGGTTAGTTTTAAACCTCAATAATTGTTATTTAGTGCCATGTTTGAGCATGAACATTGTATCTGGATCTCGTTTAATGCGAGATGGCTACTCATTTAAATCCGAGAATAATGGTTGTTCTATTTATATGAGAGATATGTTTTATGGTCATGCCCCGATGGTCAATGGTTTATTCTTAATGAATCTCGAACGTAATGTTACACATATTCATAGTGTGAATACCAAAAGATGGAAAGTTGATAACGATAGTCCTACATACTTGTGGCACTGCCGCCTTGGTCGCATTGGTGTCAAGCGCATGAAGAAGCTCCATGCTGATGGACTTTTAGAGTCTCTCGATTATGAATCATTTGACACATGCGAACCATGCCTCATGGGCAAAATGACCAAGACTCCGTTCTCCGAAACAATGGAGCGAGCAACCAACTTATTGGAAATCATACATACTGATGTGTGTGGTCCAATGAGCGTTGAGGCTCGCGGAGGATATCGTTATGTTCTCACTCTCACTGATGACTTAAGTAGATATGGGTATGTCTACTTGATGAAACACAAGTCTGAGACCTTTGAAAAGTTCAAGGAATTTCAGAATGAAGTAGAGAATCAACGTGATCGAAAAATAAAGTTCTTACGATCAGATCGTGGAGGAGAATATTTAAGTCACGAATTTGGTACGCACTTAAGAAAATGTGGAATCGTTTCACAACTCACGCCGCCTGGAACACCTCAGCGTAATAGTGTGTCCGAACGTCGTAATCGCACTCTATTGGATATGGTGCGATCTATGATGTCTCTTACCGATTTACCGCTATCATTTTGGGCATACGCTCTAGAGACAGCTACATTCACTTTCAATAGGGCTCCGTCTAAATCCGTTGAGACGACACCGTATGAATTATGGTTTGGGAAGAAACCTAAGCTGTCGTTTCTAAAAGTTTGGGGATGCGATGCTTATGTCAAGAAACTTCAACCTGAAAAGCTCGAACCCAAGTCGGAAAAATGCGTCTTCATAGGATACCCTAAGGAAACCATTGGGTATACCTTCTACTTAAGATCCTAGGGCAAGATCTTTGTTGCCAAGAACGGATCCTTTCTGGAAAAAGAGTTTCTCTCGAAAGAAGTAAGTGGGAGGAAAGTAGAACTCGATGAAGTACTACCTCTTGAACCGGAAAGTAGTGCAGCACAGGAAAATGTTCCTGTGGTGCCTACACCGACTGGAGAGGAAATTAATGATGATGATCAAGGTACTTCGGATCAAGTTCCTACTGAACTTCGTAGGTCCACAAGGACACGTTCCACACCAGAGTGGTATGGCAACCTTGTCCTGGAAATCATGTTGTTAGACAACGGTGAACCTTCGAACTATGAAGAAGCGATGGCGGGCCCAAATTCCAACAAATGGCTTGAAGCCATGCAATCCGAGATAGAATCCATGTATGAAAACAAAGTATGGACTTTGACAGACTTGCCCGATGATCGGCGAGCGATAAAAAACAAATGGATCTTTAAGAAGAAGAAGACGGACGCGGATGGTAATATTACCATCTATAAAGCTCGACTTGTCGCTAAGGGTTATCGGCAAGTTCAAGGGGTTGACTACGATGAGACTTTCTCTCCTGTAGCGAAGCTGAAGTCCGTCCGAATCATGTTAGCAATTGCCGCATACTATGATTATGAGATATGGAAGATGGACGTCAAAACAACATTCCTTAACGTCTATCTTAAGGAAAAGTTGTATATGATGCAGCCAGAAGGTTTTGTCGATCCTAAGAATGCTAACGAGGTATGCAAGCTCCAGCGATCCATTTATGGGCTGGTGCAAGCATCTCGGAGTTGGAACATTCGCTTTGTTGAGATGATCAAAGCGTTTGGGTTTATGCAGACTTATGGAGAAGCCTACGTTTACAAGAAAGTGAGTGAGAGCTCTGTAGCATTTCTTATATTGTATGTAGATGACATACTTCTGATGGGAAATGATATAGAACTTTTGGACAGCATTAAGGCCTACTGGAATAAGTGTTTTTCAATGAAGGACCTTGGAGAAGCTGCTTACATATTAGGCATCAAGATCTATAGGGATAGATCGAGACGCCTCATAGGTCTTTCAAAAAGCACATACCTTGATAAGATTTTGAAGAAGTTCAAAATGGATCAGTCCAAGAAAGGGTTTTTGCCTGTATTGCAAGGTGTGAGATTGAGCTCGGCTCAATGCCCGACCACGACAAAAGATAAAGAAGAGATGAGTGTCATCCCCTATGCCTCGGCCATAGTATCTATTATGTATGCCATGTTGTGTACCAGACCTGATGTAAACCTTGCCGTAAGTTTGGTAGGAAGGTACCTAAGTAATCCCGGCAAGGAACACTGGACAGCGGTCAAGAATATCCTTAAGTACCTGAAAAGGACAAAGGACATGTTTCTCGTTTATGGAGGTGACGAAGAGCTCATCGTAAAGGGTTACGTCGACGCTAGCTTCAACACAGATCTGGATGACTCTAAGTCACAAACCGGATACGTGTATATGTTGAATCGTGGAGCAGTAAGCTGGTGCAGTTGCAAGCAGAGCGTCGTGGCGGGATCTACATGTGAAGCGGAGTACATGGCAGCCTCGGAGGCAGCGCATGAAGCAATATGGATGAAGGAGTTCATCACCGACCTAGGAGTCATACCCAATGCGTCGGGGCCAATCACTCTCTTCTGTGACAACACTGGAGCTATTGCCCTTGCCAAGGAGCCCAGGTTTCACAAGAAGACCAGGCACATCAAGCGTCGTTTCAACTTCATCCGTGAAAATGTTCAAGATGGAGACATAGATATTTGCAAAGTACATACGGATCTGAATGTCGCAAATCCATTGACTAAACCTCTTCCGTGAGCAAAACATGATCAACACCAGAACTCTATGGGTGTTCAATTCATCACAATGTAACTAGATTACTGACTCTAGTGCAAGTGGGAGACTGTTGGAAATATGCCCTAGAGGCAATAATAAAAGGATTATTATTATATTTCCTTGTTCATGATAATTGTCTTTTATTCATGCTATAATTGTATTATCCGGAAATCGTAATGCACGTGTGAATACTTAGACCACAACATGTCCCTAGTGAGCCTATAGTTGACTAGCTCGTTGATCAACAGATAGTCATGGTTTCCTGACTATGGACATTGGATGTCATTGATAACGGGATCACATCATTAGGAGAATGATGTGATGGACAAGACCCAATCCTAAGCATAGCACAAAGATCGTGTAGTTCGTTTGCTAGAGCTTTTCCAATGTCAAGTATCTTTTCCTTAGACCATGAGATCGTGTAACTCCTGGATACCGTAGGAGTGCTTTGGGTGTACCAAACGTCACAACGTAACTGGGTGACTATAAAGGTGCACTACAGGTATCTTCGAAAGTGTCTGTTGGGTTGACACGGATCGAGACTGGGATTTGTCACTCTGTATGACGGAGAGGTATCTCTAGGCCCACTCGGTAATGCATCATCATAATGAGCTCAAAGTGACCAAGTGTCTGGTCACGGGATCATGCATTATGGTACGAGTAAAGTGACTTGCCGGTAACGAGATTGAACGAGGTATTGGGATACCGACGATCGAATCTCGGGCAAGTAACGTACCGAATGACAAAGGGAATTGTATACGGGGTTGCTTAAATCCTCGACATCATGGTTCATCCGATGAGATCATCGAGGAGTATGTGGGAGCCAACATGGGTATCCAGATCTCGCTGTTGGTTATTGACCGGAGAGCCGTCTCGGTCATGTCTGCATGTCTCCCGAACCCGTAGGGTCTACACACTTAAGGTTCGGTGACGCTAGGGTTGTATGAATATGAGTATGCAGCAAACCGAAAGTTGTTTGGAGTTCTGGATGATATCCCGGACGTCACGAGGAGTTCCGGAATGGTTCGTAGGTAAAAATTATATATGGGAAGTCGAGTTTCGGCCATCGGGAA
Organism: Triticum aestivum; assembly: GCF_018294505.1. NCBI lineage: Eukaryota > Viridiplantae > Streptophyta > Magnoliopsida > Poales > Poaceae > Triticum > Triticum aestivum. The sequence continues at coordinate 565,485,727 of NC_057807.1, forward strand.
AGTTTCGGGGTCCACCAGTATTGTACCGGGACCACCGGAAGGGACCCGGGGGTCCACCAGGTGAGGCCACCTATCCCGGAGGGCCCCGTGGGCTGAAGTGGGAGGGGAACCAGCCCCTAGTGGGCTGGTGCGCCCCCCTGGGCCCCCCTCTGCGCCTAGGGTTGGGAACCCTAGGGGAGGGGGCGCCTCCACTTGCCATGGGGGGGCACTCCACCCCCCTTGGCCGCCGCCCCCCCTAGAGATCCCATCTCTAGGGCCGACGCCCCCCCTGGGGTCCCTATATAAAGAGGGGGGTGGAATGGCAGCCGCACCGAACACCCTGGCGCCTCCCTCCACTCCCTGCTACACCTCCTCCTCCCGTAGTTGCTTGGCGAAGCCCTGCCGGAGCCCTGCTGCATCCACCACCACGCCGTCGTGCTGCTGGATCTTCATCAACCTCTCCTTCCCCCTTGCTGGATTAAGAAGGAGGAGACGTCACACTGACCGTACGTGTGTTGAACGCAGAGGTGCCGTCCGTTCGGCGCTAGGATCTCCGGTGATTTGGATCACAACAAGAACGACTCCCTCAACCCCGTTCTCTTGAACGATTCCGCACGCGATCTACAAGGGTATGTAGATGCACTCCCCTCTCTCGTTGCTAGATGAACTCATAGATTGATCTTGCTGAACGTAGAAATTTTTTATTTTATGTAATGTTCCCCAACACCCCCCCTCTTTATATAGGGCCCCTAGGGGGGCGGCCCTAGGAGATGCAATCTCCAAGGGGGGCGGCGGCCAAGGGGGTGGCTTGCCCCCCAAGCCAGCTGGAGGCGCCCCCACCCCTAGGATTTCCAACGCTAGGCGCAGGGGGGGCCAAGGGGGGCGCACCAGCCCACCAGGGGATGGTTCCCCTCCCACTTCAGCCCATGGGGCCCACCGAGATAGGTGGCACCACACGGTGGACCCTGGGGACCCTTCCGGTGGTCCCGGTACAAAACCGGTGACCCCCGAAACTTTCCCGATGGCCGGAACCTGACTTCCTATATATAATTCTTCACCTCCGGACCATTCCGGAACTCCTCGTGACGTCCAGGATCTCATCCGGGACTCCGAACAACTTTCGGGTTACTGCATAGTAATATCTCTACAACCCTAGCGTCACCGAACCTTAAGTGTGTAGACCCTACGGGTTCTGGAGACACGCAGACATGACCGAGACGACTCTCCGGTCAATAACCAACAGCGGGATCTGGATACCCATGTTGGCTCCCACATGCTCCTCGATGAACTCATCGGATGAACCACGATGTCGAGGATTCAAGTAACCCCGTATACAATTCCCTTTGTCAATCGGTACGTTACTTGCCCGAGATTCGATCGTCGGTATCCCAATACCTCGTTCAATCTCGATTACCGGCAAGTCACTTTACTCGTACCGTAATGCATGATCCCGTGAACAAACACTTGGTCACTTTGAGCTCATTATGATGATGCATTACCGAGTGGGCCCAGAGATACCTCTCCGTCATACGGAGTGACAAATCCCAGTCTCGATCCGTGTCAACCCAACAGACACTTTCGGGGATACCTGTAGTGTACCTTTATAGTCACCTAGTTATGTTGTGATGTTTGGTACACCCAAAGCACTCCTACGGTATCCGGGAGTTACACGATCTCATGGTCTAAGGAAAAGATACTTGACATTGGAAAAGCTGTAGCAAACGAACTACACGATCTTGTGCTATGCTTAGGATTGGGTCTTGTCCTTCACATCATTCTCCTAATGATGTGATCCCTTTATCAACGACATCCAATGTCCATAGTCAGGAAACCATGACTATCTGTTGATCAATGAGCTAGTCAACTAGAGGCTCACTAGGGACATGTTGTGGTCTATGTATTCACACATGTATTACGATTTCCGGATAACACAATTATAGCATGAATAAAATACAATTATCATGAACAAGGAAATATAATAATAATCATTTTATTATTGCCTCTAGGGCATATTTCCAACGCAAAGATCTTGACATCAGACCTGTTGTAGAAGGTGTACCCAATTATTTCTTTAGGGTATCCTGTGATTATGCACTTCTCTGATTTGGGTTCGAGCTTATCAGACTGAAGCCTTTTAATATAAGTGTCGCAACCCCAAACTTTAAGAAACGACAGCTTAGGTTTATTGCCAAACCACAGTTCATACGGTGTCGTCTCAACGGATTTAGAAGTTGCCCTATTTAACGTGAATGCAGTTGTCTCTAATGCATAACCTCAAAACAATAGTGGTAAATCGGTAAGAGACATCATAGATCGCACCATATCTAATAAAGTACGGTTACGACGTTCGGACACACCATTACGCTGTGGTGTTCCAGGTGGCGTGAGTTGTGAAATTATTCCACATTGTTTTAAATGAAGGCCAAACTCATAACTCAAATATCCGCCTCCGTGATCAGATCGTAAAAACTTTACTTTCTTGTTACGATGATTCTCCACTTCACTATGAAATTCTTTGAACTTTTCAAATGTTTTAGACTTGTGTTTCATCAAGTAGATATACCCATATCTGCTCAAATCATCTGTGAATGTCAGAAAATAATGATACCTGCCGCGAGCCTCTACACTCATCGGACCGCATACGTCGGTATGTATTATTTTCAGTAAGTCATTGGCTCACTCCATTGTTCTGGAGAACGGAGTTTTAGTCATCTTGCCCATGAAGCATGGTCGCAAGTATCAAATGATTCATAGTCAAGTGAATCCAAAAGTCCATCTGCATGGAGTTTCTTCATGCGCTTTACACCAATATGACCTAAACGGCAGTGCCACAAATATATTGCACTATGATTATCAACTTTGCATCTTTTGGCATCAATATTATGAATATGTGTATCACTACAATGGAGATTCAATAAACCATTTACATTGGGTGTATGACCATAGAAGGTTTTATTCATGTAAAAAAATAACAATTATTTCTGTCTTAAATGAATAACTGTATTGCAATAAACATGACCTAATCATATTCATGCTCAACGCAAACACCAAATAACATTTATCTAGGTTCGATACTAATCCCGAAGGTAGAGGGAGTGTGCGATGGTGATCATATCAACCTTGGAATCATTTCCAACACACATCGCCACCTCGCTTTTAACTAGTCTCCGCAACTCCTGTTTCGAGTTACTAATCTTAGCAACTGAACCGGTATCAAATACCTAGGGGTTACTATGAACACTAGTAAAATACACATCAATAACATGTATATAAAATATACTTTTGTTCACTTTGCCATCCTTCTTATCCGCCAAGTATTTGGGGTAGTTCCGCTTCCATTGACCATTTCCTTTGCAGTAGAAGCACTCAATTTCAGGCTTAGGTCCAGCTTTGGGTTTCTTCACGGGAGTGACAACTTGCTTGCCATTCTTGAAGTTTCCTTTCTTTCCCTTGCCCTTTTTCTTTAAACTAGTGGTCTTGTTAACCTTCAGCACTTGATGCTCTTTGTTAATTTATACCTTCGCTGATTTCAGCATCACGAAAAGCTCGGGAATCATTTTTGTCTTCCCTTGCATATTATAGTTCATCACGAAGTTCTAGTAGCTTAGTGATAGTGACTAGAGAACTCTGTCAATCACTATCTTATCTTGAATATTAACTCCCACTTGATTCAAGCGATTGTAGTACCCAGACATTCTGAGCACATGCTCACTAGCTAAGCTATTCTCCTCCATCTTGTAGGCAAAATACTTGTCAGAGGTCTCATACTTCTCGACATGGGCATGAGTCTGGAATATCAATTTCAGCTCTTGGAACATCTCATATGCTTCGTGGTGTTCAAAACATTTTTGAAGTCCTGGTTCTAAGCCGTAAAGAATGGTGCGCTAAACTATCAATTAGTCATCATATCGAGCTTGTCAAACGTTCAAAACATCTGCATTTGCTCCCGCAATAGGTGTGTCACATAGCGGTGCATTATGGACTTAATTCTTCTGTGCAGTAATGAGGATAATCCACAGATCACGGACCCAGTCCGCATCATTGCTACTATCATCTTTCAACTTAGTTTTCTCTAGGAACATATCGAAAAACATAGGAGAGCTATAACGCGAGCTATTGATCTACAACATAATTTTCAAATACTATCAGGACTAAGTTCATAATAAATTAAAGTTCAATTAATCAAATTACTTAAGAACTCCCACTTAGATAGACATCCCTCAAGTCATCTAAATGTACGTGATCCAAATCAACTAAACCATGTCCGATCATCACGTGAGATGGAGTAGTCATCAATGGTGAACATTTCTATGTTGATCATATCTACTATATGATTCACGTTCGACCTTTCGGTTTCTAGTGTTCCGAGGCCATGTCTGCACATGCTAGGTTCGTCAAGTTTAACCCGAGTATGCCGCATGTGCAAAAATGTCTTGCACCCATTGTATGTGAACGTAGAGCCTATCATACCCGATCATCATGTAGTGTCTCAGTACGAAGAACTGTCGCAATGGTGCATACTCGGGGAGAACACTTATACCTTGAAATTTAGTTAAGGTGTCATCTTATAATGCTACCGCCGTACTAAGAAAAATACAATGCATAAAGATAAACATCACATGCAATCAAAATACGTGACATTATATGGCCATCATCATCTTGTGCTTTCGGTCTCCATCTCCAAAGCATCATCATGATCTCCATTATTGTCACCGGCTCGACACCTTGATCTCCATCGTAGCGTCGTGGTCGTCTCACCAAGCTTCTACAACTATCGCTACCGCTTAGTAATAAAGTAAAGCAATTACATGGCGTTTGCATTTCATACAATAAAGCGACAACCATAAAACTCCTGCCAGTTGTCGATAACTTTTACAAAACATGATCATCTCATACAACAACGTATATCACATCATGTCTTGACCATATCACATCACAACATGCCTTGCAAAAACAAGTTAGATGTCCTCTACTTTGTTGTTACAAGTTTTACGAGGCTGCTATGGGCTTCTAGCAAGAACCGTTCTTACCTGCGGTACAAAACCACAACGGTGATTTATCAAGTTTGTTGTTTTAACCTTCAACAAGGACCGGCCGCAGTCAAATTCGATTCAACTAAAGTTGGAGAAACAGACACCCGTCAGCCACCTTTATGCAAAACTAGTTGCATATCTGTCGGTGGAACCGGTCTCATAAATGTGGTCATGAAAGGTTGGTCCGGGCCGCTTCATCCAACAATACCCCCGAATCAAAATAAGACATTGGTGGTAAGCAGTATGACGATCACCGCCCATAACTCTTTATGTTCTACTCGTTCATATCATCTACGCATACACCTGGCTAGGATGCCACTGTTAGGAAACATAGCATGCAATTTCAAAAAAAAAATCCTACGCTCACGCAAGATCTATCTAGGAGATTCATAGCAACGAGAGGGGGAGTGTGACTACATACCCTCGTAGACCGAAAGCGGAAGCGTTTGCCCACGCGGTTGATGTAGTAAAACTTCTTCTTGTTCCGACCGATCAAGTACCGAATGTACGACACCTCCGAGTTCTGCACACGTTCATCTCGATGACGTCCCTCGAACTCTTGATCCAACATAGTTTCGAGGAAGTAGAAGAGTTCCGTCAGCACGAACGCGTGGTGACGGTGATGGTGAAGTTATTCGCGCAGGGCTTCGCCTAAGCACTACATGAATATGACTGGAGGCGTAAACTATGGAGGGGGGCGTCGCACACGGCACCAAGGGGGAAAGGCAGGAGGAAGTGGCGCCCCCTCCTTTCCTTCCTCTAGAAGCCCATATCTTTGTCGGGGTTGCCTGAAACTCTTTTCTGGTGACCCGATTTGTACCCGGTACCCTCCGGAACACTTCCGGTGTGTGAATACTATCGTCCTATATATCAATCTTTACCTCTCGACCATTTAGAGACTCCTCGTCATGTCCGTGATCTTATTCGGGACTCCGAACAACATTCGGTCACGAAATCACATAACTCATATAATACAATATCGTCATCGAACGTTAAGCGTGCGGACCCTACGGCTTCGAGAACTATGTAGACATGGCTGAGACACCTCTCTGGTAAATAATCAATAGCGGAACCTAGATGCTCATATTGGCTCCCACATATTCTACGAAGATCTTTATCGGTCGACCCGTTATGACAACATACGTTCTTCCCTTTGTCATCGGTATGTTACTTGCCCGAGATTCGATCGTCGATATATTCGTACCTAGTTCATTATCGTTACCGGCAAGTCTCTTTACTCGTTCCGTAATACATCATCATGCAACTAACTCATTAGTCACTTTGCTTGCAAGGCTTCTTATATGTTTATTACCGAGAGGGCTCAGAGATACCTCTCCGATACTCGGAGTGACAAATCCTAATATCGATCTATGCCAACCCAACAAAGACCTTCGGAGATACCTGTAGAGCATCTTTATAATCACCCAGTTACATTGTGACGTTTGATAGCACACAAGGCATTCCTCCAGTATCCGGGAGTTGCATAATCTCATAGTTGGAGGAATATGTATTTGACATGAAGAAAGCAATAGCAATAAAACTGAACTATCATAATGCTAAGCTAACGAATGGGTCTTGTCCATCACATGATTCTCCTAATGATGTGATCTCATTCATCAAATGACAACACATGTCTATCGTTAGGAAACTTAACCATCTTTAATTAACGAGCTAGTCTAGTAGAGGCTTACTAGGGACACGGTATTTTGTCTATGTATCCGCACATGTATCAAGTTTCCGGTTAATACAATTCTAGCATGAATAATAAACATTTATCATGATATAAGGAAATATAAAATAACAACTTTATTATTGCCTCTAGGGCATATTTCCTTCGTTAGCTGCAAGCTTTTGCATGAAGACTGATAGAGATCTGGAAAATCTTTACTACCTTTGCTCTTGTGAGTTCATCCAGAGTCACGAGAAGGAGCCATTGGTTCCTCCTAATTCATGATCTATGGTTTCGGCCGTTTTATGTGGGCTAGTCCCGATTTGTGGTTCTGACGGACAGCGTGTTTGAGTTCTTGTAGATTTCATCAGTCATCCCCAACGTATGGGTTGCATCCAACCTTGGCAGGTATAAAGCTAGTTATCTCGGCTGCTTGCACCTAGTTATCCCTTCTGATTCGATCCTCCGACGTGAATATTGGATCACCCTCGAGCGTGAACTCGTTCAACGGGTTTGCACCTATCATCAACCCAACTCCACTCGAAACTGCCATTGTTGTCGGACAAGAAGCCACACAACTCTGGACCAAGGTCGCACCCTATCATCCTCGTAGCAAGCAGCGATGCACATGACCTTGGATGAAATCAAGGCAGCCATCAATCTAGAACACTAACCACCGGTTCCTCCAGCTAGCCTGAATCCAAGAACAATATTTGATATAGAGCATCATCATCATTCGATCCAGGAAGATGTCATATTCGAGGTTTCCCCAAAATAATTATTCTTGTAAAATCTCAAAGGCACATGCGGGGTTTCATGACATGGTGGAAAGTTTTAGTACGACCTAAATAGTTGAGGAGAGTTGGGACCAACATATAAGGGATTCTTTTCCACGTCCTATTGGAGCATGAGAAGATCATTGGCACGCATGCTATCCTCCTCACGCGCCCACCTCGCCATGCCACGCACGTGTCTCGTGTTTCGTGAACAACCTAAGCTCAAACATATGTCATATGTGCTCGTTATTTTTGCCAGATGGAAATGGATAACTAATTGGAAATTAAATATGATTTTAGTTGATGCTTTACGAGTAGCAACATCTGAACCGTTCGGATAATAGGTTGTTACCGACTTGGTCGTGGACCTAATCTCGCGTCTCCATGCCCGACCACCAATATATTGGGGGCAAATCCATTAGCAACCCTAGTCGTCACCCGAAATAGATCGCATCTGCTCTACCTCCTTGCACACGAAACAATCTTCGTTCCTCTCGTTGATGTTACTTTCTGCCCACTCCATTAGAAGACCACTACATGGATGCTCAACAGAGCAGTCCTCTGAAACCAAGGGCGGAGCGCAGTGGGGAGCAAACCGGGCCACGACCCATCCTTTGATTTGGAGTTGCTCTCAGAATTTGGTACATATCAGCCCAAGAATAGCAGATTGCCCACTAAGTAATCTATTGGCCCACCTTCACTTTGTTTCATGCTCTGCCACTGTCTAGAACCTCGTCCATTGTAATCCTACGTCGGGAAATGAGTGATAAGGATTTTGGGAGGCGTCTCAGCACGACTGCTCGCAACTATTTGACTACATCCACAATTTCGGCTACTACATCAACCTTCCCACTGACAACACAACATCGCAAACAAGAAGGTTGGTTAAGCCTCTGCCGCCAACACGACTTCCACCTCTCCGAAAGGAGGGTATGATATATACGCCCCTCTCGTTTTTGTTCATGTGTTAGCTGTACTCGCTTTTATCATAGATGTTCCTATTCTATGCTTCGTTTAAACGCAGGGGGGGCATTGGTTTTTCTTCCATGGGTCTTCTTCTTATACCTGGGCATCTGTGTATCACTTCGTCATAATTACAACATAAGGGAAAATTGTGATCTAGGGTAAACGCTCGTCATGATCCATCGCCTGGCGGGATTTGGCTTATGGCATTGAGATTTTTCGTGGTATTACTAAGGTAGAAATCCATGACGGACCTCTGCTACATTCACAACCACTTAATCTTTTCTGTCATTATTTGACATTGGATGCCTCCGTTTCGAGGGTTTTGTGCGATCCTTCGTTGACCCTTTATTTTCCCCCTCACCTCTCTCATACCGCAAAAAATAAACTTGGGTTTTTTCATGCTATTTTGGACTCGATAAAACTGAATCTACAGGTATCGGACGACATATTGGCAAGATCAACGGCAAGTTTCTTACAACCCGATTGGCTTACTAAGCATTGTGGGAGTCCAAACTGGTGGACCTCTTCGCCACAGCCATTTGGAGAAAATTTGCACCCAATAAATGAAGGCCCTTCTTATGTCTCGGCCACAAGAATTAGGCATTGCGACAATGGATTAGTGCCTCTTCTGCCCTGATCTCAAGACTACCAATAACCCACTTCTTTATTGCCCCTCGGTTCAATCTCTTTGGGAGGAACTCACCAGCCTATATGGGTTTATGTTTTTAATTTAGTTTTAAATTAATTTATGTGCCAAAACTATATTTTTATGTGTAATATCGACTATGCTGGCTCACAGGTCTTATATACGTCAACTTTTCATAACACTTTAGATGGGGTGACATAGGTTGAATCATGTTCATCGTGGCATGGTGATGTTGATTCTTTTTTAAGTGACTAGCGTACGACTACTCCAAAAAGTATGTCCCATTATCATCTCGCTTAGGCTGAGCCACCGTGCTCCCAAACGTGGCAACTATGTTCCCTGGGAAACAAGGGAGTCGACACACTAAAGTGGACTTTTGGAACATGGGGGCATTGGAGCACTTTTTTATTTGACCACCCCAAAACAAGTGCTTAATATTTTTGAATATTTTTTTACTTGAATACTCATACATATGGTCAAAGTACCTGTGAAATTTCGCTCAACAATATGCTATATTGTACGCTGCACAAAAAAGACATTGGACCAAACAAAAGCCCCACATTTGCATTATATATTTTTTATCTCTCACATGCAAGCATGTATATTGGTAAACTTTTGGCCGTTATACTGCACTAGTACACATGCATGTACCCAAAACTTTAGAATTTTTAAAGCCATAAAAATCCGTTATTTGACCATCAAATAAACGTGCTCCAATGCCCTGTGCTCAGATGTCACTTTTCGGCGGACCGACGCATGTTTTGCGTAGTAAGCTGACCCAACAAGATTTGGTACAATTTTTCTCTATTATTGTTATTTATTCCATTTTTGGATATTTAATAATGCTTACTTTTTTCTACTATTAAATAATTATTCTATTTTTTATTTTTTATTTTTAAGAACAACATTTTCAAAACAGTGAAAACTTCTTTAAAATACATGAACATTTATTTTGAATTGTATATATATTTCCTTTCATGTTTATGAACATTATGCTTTTAAAAAGAACATACTTTATTCCTTAAAATATGTGTAAATTCTGAAATGATTAAAATATGTATGTTGAGATACATGCACATATTTTTCCGTAATATATAATAATTTATTGTTTAATAAATGTTTGACTATGCTTTTAAACTTTGAGAAAATATATTTTTTAGATTTACAAAAAGTAAAACAACTAGGTGCTAACAGGTCGCATTGGTAGCCCACCCATGTTGAAACACAACAGAGGGGGTGAGAGAATCTCATATTCATTACTTACAACTTTTCACGAAGTGTTCATAATTTTATTGGATTTTTCTGTGAATATAAGAAGTGCTCCCAATTTTATTGGAACCCAATCCGCTACCATCCTACCATCTCTCTATAACCGAAAGATAGTTAGCTTGAAGAACAATTAAATAGGCTGGCAGCAGATTCCTACGAAGCAATCTTGCAAAGTTAAATGGGCCAGCCCTATAGAATTACTCTTTATCCTTTGCTACAAGCGAATAATAGGAGATTATGAGAGCTCCTATCTCTCGGTTATAGCGAGATGTAGAGTAGCCTTGCCTGAGGCTCGCACTTGATTGATCGGCCCAGCGCGCTGGAGGCCACAGACCTCCAAAACCCTTTTTTCACTGTTATTCCTTCAAATATTTAGTTTTAGTTTTTTCTTTCTAATTTATACTATTTTTTTATACATCAAAATATTCTCAATATATATCTTACAAAAAAATTGAAAATATTTATAATGCATTTGAAAATTTTTAAATGTGTATAAAAATGTCTATGAAAAATGTACAATGTGTATGGAAAAAAGTATAGAAATAAATTAATGTCAACTTTGGAAACATTTTATCACGTATTTGGAAAATCTTTAACATGCATACAAAAATGTAAAATATGCATGGAAACAGTAGAAAAAAACCATTATAAATTTAAAACAATGTTAATGATGTATTAAAAATGTTAAACATGTATATAAAAAACTGTTAATGCATACATAAAATGTAGCTAGGGAAACAAAGAATACAAATAAAAACGAAAAAATGAAGAAACAAAGAAAATAAGAAAAAATCCAGTGCAAACCGAGAAAGAAACAACAAAAAATGAAAGAAAAATAAAATAAAACCAAAAATAACTATGAAAGAAACGAAAAAACTGGTGAAATACGAGAAAACAGAAGGGGAAAACGATGAAACCTATGAAAAAAAACAAAAAACAAAAAGAAAACAAGCAATGAAAACGACAAATATAACAATAAGGAAAGCAAAGAAAATGAGAAAGGAAAAACATATAATGAGAAACAAACCAGTGAAAATAAAGAAAAGCGAAGTATATGGAAGAACAAAAGGGAAACAGAAAAAATGGTAAAGGAATAACAATCTCAATGAAAATACAAAAGAAAGCAAGAAAAACTGACCATAAACAGTGAAAACCATACAAAAGATAAACCATACAGAAAAAACCTGGCCAAAGCAATGAAAACCGGACAAACGTAAAGAAAAATACACAGAGAGAAAGAGAAAACCCACGAAATGCTGCAGCGAAATCTTGCTTGGAAAGAAGTCCACTAAGACAACCACCAAAAGAGAAAACTGCTCATGAAATCTATGGCAAATAAAATGTGTCACACGCCCTAAAAATGGTAAAATGTGTTACTACCGGATTTCCTCTTTTCTTTAGTTGACTACCGGAATTGAAAGACGTCAACATGTGACTGCTCTCATCGATCATTTTGAACACAGGTCACACATGTCCGCAGTGCATTGTTTCCACATGTTGAACCTGAAATGTTGCGCGATTAAACACGGGGACGGTTTCATACGATGAAATGCACATTGGCTCGATACGTACCGAGAGAAAGAGTTGATCAAGTGAACTTTTTTTTGAACGAAAGAGGTTTCCCTCCGATTTCATTAATGAAACCATAAAAGGACACGACCAAGGCCATCCCCGTCCATCAATCGGGTTCGAACGACGACATTACTAAGCTATTAACTACGAGCAACAGGGATACATCAGTTCAGTTATTCTCCCACAAGTTCAAGATTACATAGCATAAATGGAAAGGAGACATGATCCTTTTGAAGATAACTGGAGTCAACCTCCCAGCCGCCACACCCCAGGTCTCCACCCCTGCGCTGCCTTGTAAATCTCACTTGCTACCCCGCTCGATTACTTTTGCTCATAGCTGCAGTAGTTTTTGCTCCGGCTTTTTTCTTTGCAAAACCGACCAGTCAGCAATCCAGTTGCACATGATTCAGATTAATATCATTGGGTCATATATCTTTTTAGATCTGGAAATAATATCGTTTCTGCATTTCCAGAGAGCCCAGAATATAGTAGCACTCCCAACCAAAACTAGCTTTTTCTCAGGTTTTTTAAAGGTTTTCAACCACCCGCCCAAGTAATCATTTGAATTTATTGGCACTGTTCTAAGGTACAAAGCACATTTGATTAGGCTCCAGACCAATCTAGTCGCAGAGCACTCAAAGAAAAGGTGATTAATGTTTTCATCTTGCCCACAATACACACATTCTTTCACTCCTTTCCATCCTCTTTTGATCAAATTGTCTTTGGTCAATATGCTTTTTCTGGTAAACAACCAAGAGAACATTTTAATCTTAGCTGGAATATTAATTTTCAATAGAAATTTGTGTGGGAATCCCACATTATCATTGATCAGAAAGGAGTATAATGATTTAACCAAGATTTTTTGTTTTTAGTGAGCATCCAGAAGGGGTTGA
>NC_057807.1:565498781-565510708 GCF_018294505.1 Triticum aestivum
ATGCATCCTCACATCTTGCCTGCAAGCTATTCCATAGTTCTATCGTTTCTCCGGTCAAGGTTCGTCTAAATCTAAATCCTTGCCACCCTCTATTTATGGCATCTGCCACTGAAATATTATGATCAAAGCTAATGTTATATAGCCTAGAGTATATATCTTTTAGAGGTTTAGATCCCACCTACCAATCCTCCCAAAATCTAGTCTCATTCCCATCTCCCAGTCTTCTTTTGATATGTTGGAAGTATATTTTTTTTAACTTCCATTAAACTGCTCCAAAACTGGGAGTCTTCAGGTTTCCTTTCTATTCCAGAGAAACATTTGTTCTGAACATATCTGTTCGTCAAAATATCTACCCAGGCTCCTGTTTCAGTTTCCATTTTCCAGAGCCATTTAGCTAACAAGGCTTTATTCATGATTTCTAAATTAATGATCCCAAAGCCCCCTTGTTCTTTTGGTAGGCAACATGTTTTCCAGTTGACCAAATGATATATTTTTTTCTTATTTTCATCTTCTTGCCATACAAGTCTTGCTCTGAAGAAGTCTGCTTTTTCCTGACTCCAACAGGCAAAGGATAGAAAGACATCATAAAAAGAGGAATGTTGGTAAGGCAGGCTTGAATCAGAGTTACTCTCTCAGCCATGTTTAATAGCCTTCCTTGCCAACATGCACATCTTTTTTCAATTTTTTATATAACTCTCTTCCAGAATTTATTTCCCAATCAAACATCAGCCACTGGTAATCCTAGATATTTAATGGGTATTTTTCTGACCTCACATGTAAAGATCTCATGGTATATATCAGTTTGGTTTATAGCCTCTCCAAATAGTAAGATTTCACTCTTGTGGAAATTATGGTCAGCCCAGACATTTTGTTCAAAAGCTGTTAGAAAGAATTTCAAATTCTTTGCACCTTCTTCATCATCTTGTAAAAGGAAAATTGTGGCATCTTCATATTGCAACACATTGACTTCACAATCATTATATTCTAAGAGCACCCCTTTAACAAATCCCTCTTGCATAGCTTTCTCTAGGATTATGGCCAATGCATCAGCAGCTATATAAAATAGCAAGGGTGACAGGGAGTCTCCCTGTCTCAACCATTTGAAAGTTTTAAAATAGGGACCAATGATATCATTCACTTTAATCCCCACATGCCCCCCAACCATGGTGTGCATCACCAAATCACACCATCGATCAGGGAATTTTTTTAACCTCATCATCTTATACACAAAAGGCCATATGATTTTATCATATGCTTTTTCAAAATCTACCTTGAAGAGCAGAGCACTCTGTTTCTTTTTTATGTACTGTATTTAAAGCTTCATGCAACACCACAACCCCTTTCATAATATATCTCCCTTATATGAATGTTGTCTGATTTGGAGAAATTATTGGTCTAATGACCTTGCTGAGCATGTTCATTAATACCTTTGTTATGATTTTGAAACTCACATTAAGTAGACATATTGGCCTAAATTTCTGTATTTGTCTAGCATCTTTAACCTTACAAATTAATGTGATAATTCCATAGTACAGCCTAGAGATGTCTAATTTTCAGAATGGAAATCATCAAGCAAGCCCTTGAGATCCCATTTAACTAATTCCCAGAAGTTCTGGCAAAATTCCACAGGCAATCCATCTGGACCAGGGCTCTTGTTTTTCTCCATATTGAAAACTACCTCCTGCAGCTCTTGCATACTGAAGGGTTCAATTAATGTTCTAGGCTGTTCTTCTGAGATGCCAGGAGCATCTTGAATGTTTAGGTTTACAGTAGAGTTTTCAGGTTGACCAAATAAGCCTTCATAGAAATTTGTGATGTATTAAACCAGCTCCTCATCCCCTTCAATCTCCCCCTCAGCCTGGCTTAGGGAGAATATTATATTTTTCCTTATCCTCCCATTCACTTTGGCATGGTAATATTTAGTGTTATTGCCCCCATCTTTGATCTCTCTATCTTTGTATCTCTGTAGCCATTTTATTTCTTCTTGTTCCACCAGTCTCCTTAGTTGGGCTCTTAATTCTTTTTGTTCATTTCTGTCAAAGGCAGATAATCCCAGTATCTATGATCTTTTATCAATCTCATCCAATTTGGATAAGATTTCCTTTTTTAATTTCCTACATAGTGCATCTGAGTTCAGTATCCATCCTCTTACTTTTTGTCTAAAGATTCTTAATTTCTTTTGCCATCTCTCTATGTTACTTCCTGTGATCTGGAGATCCCACACTTTATGAACAAATTCCCCGAATCCTTCTTTGAGCATCCAGGAATTTTGAAATCTAAATGTTGGGGTAGCATTTATCTTCTCTCCAGAGTCCACTATCAATTGTGTATGATCAGATAGTTCTCTCTCTAAAGCTTAGACTGTGGTTAAGAGATAATGCCCCTCCCAATCAGGGCATATAAGCACCCTATCTAGTTTCTCATAAGTAGGATCATTTTGATTATTAGCCAAAGTGTATTTTCTCCCTCCTAGGGGCAATTCCCTCAGACCAGCTTGTTCAATGATGGCATTCAAAACAAAGCTCTAATGATCACTGACAGTGGGTTTGTTTTTTCGTCACTCTTTCTAATGATATTAAAATCTCCCCCTATCATCGTAGGTAAGGTAGAATTTTTCTGATAAACTCTAGATAGTTCAGCCAAGTAGGCATTTGTGCTAGTGATTTGTGCATCTCCATATACCACTATTAGATTCCAGTCAAATTTGATTTTTTGTCAAACACTAGAATTCTAATAAAGTGGATCCCAACTTCCACATCAATGATGTCAAAATTATCACAGTTGACCCCAACAAGGACCTCCCTAGATCTCCCTCTTGGTTGGGACCATTTCGAGTCAAAATTTCTTCCTCCACACAAATTATGTAACTCTGTCTTAGAGAAATGAGCTTTAATAGTTTCCTGGATGCCAATAAAATCCAGTTTCCTATAATTAATATTTTTTTCTAATAAGTTTTTTCTTGTTATCTTGTCCAACCCCCCTAACATTCTAGAACATCCCTATCATTTTATTTTGTTCTTATATGTTTTCCTTCTCCCCCCAATCATAGTAGCTGACTTCCCACAAGAGAATCCTCGTGAGCTCAAGCTATTTTTTTTGTTTTTGTAAAAAAAAATCAGATGAGAAAAGTGGTCCATCTCTATCTCAGCATCAGAGTGATCTTCATCAGAACATAGTTCTTTGATATCAGCATCCCCAATATCAATGAGATTGGCGTCCTCATTTTGTTCAACTCCTTTTTTTCTTTTGACAAATATGTTGTAAGTAAAAGTATTTTCTGCATTGTTCCATCCTGGCAATAATATCTAGGTTCTAGTCAATCATATTGATTGAACAACCGAGATCAATTCTAATTTTATCTTCCATGAATAGTAAAGAGGCATTATGAAAATCAAGTTCATTGTCCTTACCATAATTATCTTTAGCAGCAGCCCTTTCCTTAGGAAGCTCCTCAATATTAGCATCTTGTTTGTCTGCCAGTTTTCCACACTTTCTCATATTGTCCTCTAGGATGTTGTCACTATTTTCTCCTTCAATGTTTCATGTCTTCAGTCCCACCTTCGTCCCAAATGACACAGGTTCTTGACTAGCATTATAATCTACTGGCTCATTGTAATTATTGTGTTCATCTTCTTTTCTGTCAGCATCCAAATTCTTTAAGTCGGCCTCAGTGATTTTCTTCAATTCTTTTTCTCTGGTTTCCCACATATCAATTCTTTAAGTCAGTCTCAGTGACAAGAACCGGATGTGCGTGCTTATTCGTAAATGACTCCTCCATTCTTGGTCTGTCCAGATAACGTGGACCGTATGCGAAAGTAAACGTGTACGCACCAGCGTATTATCAAGGAGATAATAGCATATGCACTATACAAACTTGACACCCGTTTGGTACATATGAACTTTTAAAGTGTAGCAACTGGATCTACAACATGATGTGAAAAAGGTCTCTGACCGTATTCAGTGAAGTATGTACGTACCGCCTACCGCAGTGCGTGGTGGGTGAGCAGTACAAACGGAAATCGAGGTGGTTGCAGGAGGAACTGGGTTCCAGTTCGCCGCGAGCTGGCCGAGGACGCCAGCGCCAGTGGTGGCCCGTTCGCCCGCGCATGTCGCGTGTCGTCGCCGTCGTCGCACGCCGTGGATGGTCGCCGATTTCCGGGTTCTCGTGCTGAGGGGACATGGGATCCGACGGGTCAGCATGGACGCAACCAGCAGCTGCTGTCACGTTATGTTTCGGGCCACGTACGCAGTGCGACCACATGGACCGGGTTGAGCTGTAATGTCCAGCTGTGTCCCTCGAGCCCTACGAAGGAGTACGTACTAGCAGCATAGAGAGCAGAATAGAACCAAACCAATCAAGCAGCTAGGCCGGATTACGGGAGCACTGCGGCCATGCCCATGCCCGTGGCAGTTTCGCAAATACCACGTGACGGCATGGGCGTTCCCACATTCGCCCGCGGTTGCTGCACCACATATCCGGTCCTCCACGGACGAGTTGGACTGGGACGGCCGGACGGGAGAGGAGAGATCGAGCTTTGCCTTCTGCTGAGCCAATGATCGAGTCAGAGTCAAAGGACGGGCTATCATATTCATCGGGCACCAAGGTCAGAGATTCCAGGACGGGCCATGCACACTCCGGTCTCTTGTCAAGCTTAACCTCAACTTCAATTCCTGTCCAGGATCACGCACGCCATTGTCCCCCATCAAACACTCGCGCATTTTCCTTAAAACATAGCACACTGTGTACATAGGAACCATCACGATCCGTTTACTGCTTTGCGAGAGATACCGATGTATACCACCCCGCCTGAATCACGCGCGCCCACAGATCCGTCCATCGACACGGTCGGCATCCGTATAACTGTCAGCCACTACGGCTCAAGGTAGCTATAGCATATCGAAGCTACTGCACAGCGACGACGAAGTAATCGTGATGATAGATGTGCACCGCACGTACCACGCCGCAATCCCTTTCCCTGCCGCCGTGCTAACCGATAAGGACTCCCGATCCAACCCGAATGAATAGCCCGTGAAAAGATATGTCGATCAGTGTGAGAGAATGTTTCGGTCTGTACCATCATCAACGAGTCTGGTTGAAACCATGGCCGAGCTCGCCAGCTCGGACGAAATTACAGATCCGCCGTGCATGTATGCATGCATGTGCGTGCTTTGGGAGTTGGCAAAATGTCAAGGACGACTTTGTCAAAGCTTACGCGCTACTACTCGTCTTTGTCAAGGGAGAACTACGTACTGCGTACTTGCCCGCTCCGGCTGTACTGTAGCAGCACTGCAACGTTGCGGTTGAAAACGGTAGCCACGCCGGGCGTTAGAATCCCTGGGTGGTTGTAGGACAGTCGGTGGTTTCTTTACAATTGGGTTCCAGTTCGCAACGAGACCGGTGGTTGTAGGCATGCACCGACGATTGTGACGGTAGAAGGAAGAGTTGACAGAACAACCGGTGCATGCCTACTAGTCTTGCTTGTTGTTTCACGCGCCAAACATGCGGATGGGTCGTACGAGATCTGTTCATTCGCATTAAACGGAGCTGCGTGCCGAGAGCCCTATAGACACATGCGTGGACACGGCCGGCCTGCACCTACAAGTAAAGTAGCTGCACGTACTACCCCAAGTCTCCAAGAAAAAGAGATTCAAAATCAGTTTAGTAGGCCTGATCACGCGAGCATGGCGTGCATCACTCTGCAACGTATCCCAGTGGCAGTTCAGCGAATACCCCTCGACGGCGTGGGCGATACCATACCACCACACCTAGACGGACCTAACGCGTCGCCCCGCCTACACGAGTTGAGCTTTCATGGCTCCACCCGCCATGGGCATACGGCCGGGTCAGTCTCCGGGGAGAGGAGAGAAAGAGATGAGTTTGTAGAGGAGAGCCCCGATATCGAAAAAGGCTTTCGCCCCGTTTTATATGTAAAGCAAACCACCAGAAGCACAAATTAACATGGGCTTCACACACACACCAAGGTAGCACGGCACGAAGTACACAAGGGTTCTGCTGAGGGCACAACTCAACCAAGCCCTGAAAATAGCAAACAAGGCGGAGGCACCGCAATGAAGAATCTAATCTAGCTCAAGTGGTGGTGGAGGAAGCGGCGGCGCCAAGCGAAGAGCCATCACACGTAGATCAGCAATGATGGTGTTGACGGTGTCCCGGTCCTGGGGGCAGCTAAGCGGCCGCCAAAGTTGCAAGTAACCATACATTTTGAACACTGCGTTTGTATGTCACGGATACCGCTACGCCCAAGCCCACTAACGACGTCGACCGGCCCAAGAGGAACCAGAAGCCCAACAGGCTTTTCAACCCAGCCACCTGGGAGCTGTGATGGAAGGTTAGGTCCTGGACCGAAGGAGATGGGCACGAAAGTGTAATAGGCAGAACCCATTCCTCTAATCCCGCTTCCCTGCCCCCGTGTATCCCTTCCTCCTCCCTCAGATCCCCCTCCTTCTCCTCAAACCCTAGCCCCAATTCCCCTGTAATCTGGCACGATTGGTTCAATGGAGTGAGAGGGATGTAACATATGGTATCAGAGCTCCCTGATTACCTGCAGAAGCCCACTTATACCACGCGACAACAACGTCAGGCCGGCGAGATGGAGCAGCGTGTGGAGGAGCTGGCGGCGGTGCTCAAGACCATCCAGGAGCAGAACGACGCCATCCAGAAGGCGGTCGAGGCGACCACAACCCTCTTCGCCGAGATCCAGCCGGTGGTGACCAATCTGGCGGCGTGGAAGCCCGTCCTGGAGCAATCCGTCGCGGATCTGCGTCAGGAGCTGGGCGGCGTGCGGAAGGAGGTGGATGCCGTCGGTCGCAACCCCGTCCTCGCCCTCAAGCCGTCAGACTTCCCTCCGATCCTCCCATCGCCGGGCAGCTCGCCGTTCTTCAACCCGGGCAGCAGCGCCCACAGGCCAGATGGCCGCCTCGTCGATCCAGCACACCGGGGGGTTGGCGCTGGGGTAGTCACCACCCTAGTCCCACCTCTAGTCACGGGTATGTACCAGAATCCGAATCCTCCTGGGAGTCTACTAGTCGCCGATCACCGATCGAGAGCTTCTGGGCGGTCACCGACGCGTGGCCAGTCCCGATCTGGTAGTCCACGCCATCCTCGATCCAGCAGTCCCTTCCAGCATCGCCCTCCCGTCCTGCCTAGGCCTAAAATGGATTTCCCTCCATTTTGGGGAGAGCGGCCGCGCAGTTGGAAGCGCAATTGTGAGTCTTATTTTAGGATCTTCCATTTGGATCCGGAGTTATGGGTCGACACTGATGCTATGCATTTCACAGGGGCTGCCATGGTTTGGTTAGAGAACAATGAGTTCGATCTTAGCCACATGGATTGGGGAAAGTTTTGCACCATTGTGTGTGATCAGTTTGAGCGAAACGAGTTAACTGGCTTGCTTCGCCAGCTGTTTCACTTGCGTCAGACAGAGTCTGTGTCCGAGTACGTTAGTAAATTCACTGAAATCATGCACTCCCTGATGGCACATAGCACTACTTGGGACCCTACTCTTTTTCCATCGAGATTTGTTGATGGACTGCGTGATGAAATTCGTGTTGTTGTTTTGGTGCATAATCCCAAAGACCTCGATACTGCCGTTTCTCTGGCTTATTTACAGGAGGAGGCGTTGGAGATCTACAAGCGAAGAGAACCAAAGCGCTCTGATAGTGGTGCTGGAAATGGGACAAACAGTCGATCTCATCTTTGGGGTGCCATGCCTCTGCCTGCCCCACCCGGGCGACCACCGCCTACTGCTGCCACACCGGGAGAGGACCGTCGTGCTGCTGCAACAGAAGGACAGCGTGGCAGTAACACTGTCGAAGATCGTTTGTCCACTCTGAAAGCATACAGGTGGGCTAGGGGGCTGTGCTATTTGTGCGGAGAAAAATGGAGCAGAGATCACAAGTGTGCTGCGGCAGTTCAACTTCATGTGGTACAGGAGATGTTCGATGTGATGGGGTATGCAAGCTACCAATCAGTTGAGGAGCAATCTGATACGGGCAGTGAGTGTCACACCATTTCCCGAGCAGCAGTACAAGGGACTATGGCTCCTCAAACCATCCGACTACAAGGGAAGATCCAACAGCAGTAGGTTCTGATGCTAGTGGATTCGGGGAGCTCACACAGCTTCGTTAGCACAGATTTGGCGGCCAAATTGCAAGGTGTTCACTGTACGACCAATGTTCTGAAGGTCAAGATTGTGGATGGGGGACAACTGATTTGCAACAAAGCTATTGAGAAGTGTGTTTGGTCAGTCCAAGGACACAAATTCTGTACAGATCTTAAGGTCCTTCCCTTGGGTTGCTATGACAGGATTGTTGGCATGGACTGGCTAGAACAGCACAGCCCGATGGATGTGCATTGGGGGCACAAACGGATGTCCTTCGAGCACCATGGGACGATCACTCTGAGCGGAATCCAACTTCAGACAAATGAGTGCCACCTAGTGACTTTAGATCAGCTACACTTCCTGGTTGCCTGTAATGGTATCCACTAGATGGTGCAATTGCAGGCTGTGGACGACCAGCAAAAGGTTCAGCATGAGACGGAGATGCCACCACCCATTGCTGATCTGGTTAATGAGTTCCAATCCCTGTTTGAGGCACCCAAAGGTTTACCTCCTTCCAGACCATCTGACCACAAGATCCCTTTGATCCTCGGAGCTCAACCTGACAACATCAAACCCTATCACTACAACCCCTCGCAAAAAGTCGAGATTGGAAAACAGGTCAAGGAAATGTTGCTGCAGGGCATTATACAGCCTAGCTACAGCCCCTACGCCTCTCCAGTGTTGCTGGTTCAGAAAAAGGATTTTACCTGGAGGTTTTGTGTCGACTATCGACAACTGAATGCGATCACCGTCGGGAATAGGTTTCCAATGCCTGTCATAGAGGAGTTGCTGGATGAGTTGGCAGGTGCCAAATGGTTTACTAGTTTGGATCTAAGGGCTAGATATCATCAGATCCGCATGGCAGCCGAAGATGTGTTCAAAACGGCCTTCAAGACTCACCTCGGCCATTACAAATTCAAGGTCATGCCTTATGGATTGTCTGAGGCTCCGGGCACATTCCAAGGAGTCATGAATTTTGTGTTGGCAGACCTGATTCGTCATGGAGTGCTAGTGTTTATTGATGGTATCCTAGTACACAGCTCCACCCTTGCAGAACATATTAACCTTCTCCGGCAAGTATTCCAGCGATTGGAAAAGCATCAGCTCAAGGTGAAGATGTCAAAATGCACGTTTGCACAGCCACAACTTACCTACCTGGGCCACGTAAGAAGCGCCCATGGAGTGGCTACTGATGAGAAAAGTATCACAGCAGTCAAAGATTGACCGACGCCGACTGGGGTGCGACAAGTTCGCGGGTTCCTCGGGTTGGCAGGATATTACAGGCGATTTGTCAGGGATTTTGGGCTTATCAGCCACCCTCTTACCAACTTACTGAAGAAAGGGGCAGTTTTTGTCTGGACCCAAGAAGCAGAAGAAGCATTCCAGCATCTGAAACAGTCCTTGATCACTGCTCCTGTTTTAGCTCTCCCACGGTTCGATAAACCCTTCGAAATCGAGACGGATGCCTCTGACTTTGGGGTGGGTGCGGTGCTCATGCAAGAAGGGCATCCACTGGCTTTCCTCAGGAAGGTTCTGGGACCCAGAAACAGAGGTCTATCAACTTACGAGAAGGAATTCATGGTCATCCTCATGGTAGTGGACAAATGGCATTCCTATTTGCAAGGGGCAGAATTTCTCATTCGCACAGATCAAAGTGCTTTAGCTCATTTGAGTGATCAACGGCTGGTCACACCATGGCAGCGGCGTGCTTACACAAAGTTGATGGGGCTACAGTACAAAATTGTGTACCGCAAGGGAGTTGAGAACAGGGCTGTTGACGCCTTGTCGCGTGGAGACGCTGAGGTCACTGCCATTACAGTGGATACTCCCATATGGCTAGAAGAAGTGGTGAATGGCTATCAGAACGATGATAATGCCAGAGCGCTTCTGCAACAATACAACACGACAGAAGACCCCAGTTCAAAATTTGCTGTCAAGGACGGAGTGATCCTGTACAAAGGGAGAGTCTGGGTAGGTCAGAATGTGGGCATGTAGCAGAAAATTCTTCAAGCCATCCATGCTAGTGCTACTGGGGGACACTCGGGTATTCAAGCCACACATGAGCGCCTGCGACGCCTGTTTGCTTGGACAGGGATGCGTCAAGATGTGAACCTGTTTGTCTCAAATTGCAATATCTGCAAACAAGCCAAAGCGGAACGTGTGTGCACTCCAGGCTGCTTGAACCTCTGCCCATTCCTCCTCATGCTTGGCACACGGTCACTTTTGAATTCATCGAGGGGCTACCCATATCAAGGGGTTTTTCCTGCATTATGGTGGTGGTGGACAAGCTGACTCGGTACGCTCACTTCATTCCTTTGTCTCACCCGTTCTCAGCTCTCCAAGTGGCCACTGCTTTCATGACTCACGTCTACAAACTCCACGGTCTGCCACATGCTATGGTTCCGGATCGAGATCGTGTGTTCACAAGCAAGCTTTGGAAGGAGCTCTTTCGCCAGGCCGGAACGGAACTGCGCATGTCATCGGCATACTACCCGCAGACAGATGGAACCACGGAAAGAGTGAACCAATGCATGGAAACTTATCTCCGCTGTTTCGTACACTCCTGCCCACACCGATGGTTTCAGTGGTTGCACCTCGCAGAATTCTGGTACAATACATCACCTCATTCTGCTTTGCAGGCGTCCCCGTTTGATGTACTATACGGTCACCCCCCTCGTCACTTTGGTATCATTGATGCTTCAGTGTCTTCTCCTGTGGACCAGGCCAGCTGGCATGAGGAAAGGGAAGTGGTGACTGCGCTATTGCGGCAGCATTTGGAAAGATCCAGGCAAAGGATGAAGGATCAGGCACACAGGAAACGATCAGAGCGTTCTTTCTCCATGGGTGATTGGGTGTTTGTGAAACTGCAGCCCTACGTGCAGGTTTCCGTCGCTGCCCGTGCAAATCACAAGTTATCCTTCAAGTTCTTTGGCCCTTTTCAGGTGACAACACGCATTGGAGAGGTGGCGTATCGCTTGAAAATGCCGGAAGGAAGCCGAACTCACCCAGTGTTTCATGTGTCGTTACTGCGACAAGCTCTGCCGCCCGACACGGAAGCTATTTCTGCATTGCTCGAGCCCCTTCCGCCTCATTCACCACCAGATTTCCCGGAGAAGGTGCTTGCGAGGCGTATGATCACAAGAGGCAAGGCCAAGATCCCTCAAGTCCTGATCAAGTGGTCATCCCAGCCGGACGCGCTGGCCTCATGGGAAGATTTCTTCGAGCTCCGAAGTCGATTTCCAGGGGTTGCGGCTTGGGGTCAAGCCGCTTCTGAAGCAAGGGGGTATGTCACGGATACCGCTACGCCCAAGCCCACTAACGACGTCGACCGGCCCAAGAGGAACAAGAAGCCCAACAGACTTTTCGACCCAGCCACCTGGGAGCTGTGATGGAAGGTTAAGTAGGTCCTGGACCGAAGGAGATGGGCACGAAAGTGTAATAGGCAGAACCCATTCCTCTAATCCCCCTTCCCTGCCCCCATGTATCCCTTCCTCCTCCCTCAGATCCCCCTCCTTCTCCTCAAACCCTAGCCCCAATTCCCCTGTAATCTGGCACGATTGGTTCAGTGGAGTGAGAGGGATGTAACATTGTAGCACGTCGACGAGGGGCCCGCTAGATCACTAGCTTATTTCGAACCATCCAAAGCGTCCACGCAAGGACCCCAATGACCAGTCACCTGATGTGGCGGCCCGCTTGGGGGGGGGGGCTGGAGCTCGGTAAAGAGGTCCGGGAAGTTGGTGTTACACCAACTCCCACCAATTACCTCACGAAGACAGTTTCAGAGGAACTGGGCAGATATACACGAGA